>NW_026735342.1:0-138161 GCF_949786415.1 Peromyscus eremicus
CAGAACAAAAGAACTGTGCTTCCTACACACACAGGCCATATCTAGTTTAACTCTGCTTTGGAAACTGACAAGAACAGTAGCTCCTATTCAGTCCAATACTCTGTACATGCAGGGAACAGACGCCAGTGCTATATGCACTGTGTATGGCAATGGGAGCGCAATAGTGACTCTTATTACCAGAAAAAAACTCTTGCTCGTAGGACCAGAAACTGCACGGGATTCAATTCCATTTCTGACTGGGAAACAAACACTAGCTTGCCTTTCAAGAAATACACTCTTCTTTTGAGAAAAGAACACTCTTCTACTCTACAGTGTTTCCTATGGTGTCCGAACAGTGAGCTTGCTCAGAACAAAAGAACTGTGCTTCCTACACACACGGGCCATATCTAGTTCAACTCTGCTTAGGAAACAGACAAGGACAGTAGCTCCTCTTCAGTCCAATACACTGTACTTGCTGGAAACAGACACGAATGCTATTTGCACTGTGTATGGCAAAGGGAGCACAATAGTGACTTTCCTTACCAGAAAACAACTCTTGATGGTAGGACCAAAAACTGCATGTGATTCAACTCCATTTAGCACTGGGAAACAAACGCTAGCTCGCCTTACAAGAAACACACTCTGCTTTTGAGAAAAGAGCACTCTTCTACTCTACTGTGTTTCCTATAAGGCCACAACAGAGAGCTTGCTCAGAACAAAAGAACTGTGCTTCCTACATACACGGCCATATCTAGTTCAATTCTACTTAGGAAACTGACAAGAACAATAGATCCTTTTCAGTCCAATACACTGTACATGCTCTGAACAGTCGCGAGTGCTGTTTGCACTATGTAAGGCAATGGGAGCACAATAGTGACTTTCCTTACCAGAAAACAACTCCTGCTCGTAGGACCAGAAACTGCATGTGAATCAACTCCATTTAGGACTGGGAAACAAACGCTGGCTCACCTTACAAGAAACACACTCTGCTTTTGAGAAAAGAGCACTCTTCTACTCTACTGTGTTTCCTATGGGGTCCGAACAGTGAGCTTGCTCAGAACAAAAGACCTGTGCTTCCTACACACACGGGCTGTATCTAGTTCAACTCTGCTTAGGAAACTGACAAGAACAGTAGCTCCTCTTCAGTCCAATACACTGTACTTGCTGGAAACAGACACGAGTGCTATTTGCACTGTGTATGGCAAAGGGAGCTCAATAGTGACTTTCCTTACCAGAAAACAACTCTTGCTGGTAGGACCAAAAACTGCATGTGATTCAACTCCATTTTGGACTGGGAAACAAACGCTAGCTCGCCTTAGAAGAAAAACACTCTGCTTTTGAAAAAGAGCACTCTTCTACTCTACTGGGTTTCCTATAGGGCCTGAACAGAGAGCTTGCTCAGAACAAAAGAACTGTGCTTCCTACATACACGGCCATATCTAGTTCAATTCTGCTTTGGAAACTGACAAGAACAATAGATCCTTTTCAGTCCAATACACTGTACATGCTGGGAACAGACGCCAGTGCTATTTGTACTGTGTATGTCAATGGGAGCCCAATAGTGACTCTTCTTACGAGAAAACTACTCTTGCTCGTAGGACCAAAAACTGCATGTGACTCAACTCCATTTAGGACTGGGAAACAAACGCTAGCTAGCCTTACAAGAAACACACTCTGCTTTTGAGAAAAGAGCACTCTTCTACTCTACTGTGTTTCCTATAGGGCCAGAACAGTGAGCTTGCTCAGAACAAAAGAACTGTGCTTCCTACACACACGGGCCATATCTAGTTGAATTCTTCTTAGGAAACTGACAAGAACAGTGGAACCACTTCAGTCCAATACACTGTACATGCTGGGAACAGACGCCAGTGCTATTTGCCCTGTGTGGCAATGGGAGCACAATAGTGACTTTCCTTACCAGAAATAAACTCTTGCTCGTAGGACCAGAAACTGCATGTGATTCAACTTCATTTAGTACTGGGAAACAAATGCTAGCTTGCCGTACAAGAAACACACTCTGCTTTTGAGAACAGAGCACTCTTCTACTCTACTGTGTTTCCTATAGGGTCCGAACAGTGAGCTTGCTCTGAACAAAAGAACTGTGCTTCCTACACACACGGCCATATCTAGCTCAATTCTGCTTAGGAACCTGACAAGAACAGTAGATCCTCCTCAGTCCAATACACCGTACTTGCTGGGAACAGATGCCAGTGCTATTTGTCCCATGTATGGCAATGGCAGCGCAATAGTGACTATTCTTACCATAAAAGAACTCTTGCTCGTAGGATTAGAACCTGCATGTGATTCAACTCCATTTAGGACTGGGAAACAAACGCTAGCTCGCCTTTCAAGAAACACACTCTGCTTTTGAGAAAAGAGCACTCTTCTACTCTACTGTGTTTCCTAGAGGGCCAGAACAGAGAGATTGCTCAGAACAAAAGAACGGTGCTTCCCACATACAGGGCCATATCTAGTTCAATTCTGCTTAGGAAATTGACAAGAAAATAAATCCTTTTCAGTCCAGTACACTGTACATGCTGGGAACTGACGCGAGTGCTATTTGCCCTGTGTATGACAATGGTAGCGCAATAGTGACTCTTCTTACCAGAAAACAACTCTTGCTCGTAGGACCAGAAACTGCATGTGAATCAACTCCATATAGGACGGGGAAAAAAAACGCTAGCTGGCCTTACAAGAAACACACTCTGCTTTTGAGAAAATAGCACTCTTCTACTCTTCTGTGTTTCCTAAGGGGTCCAAAAAGTGAGCTTGCTCAGAACAAAAGAACTGTGCTTTCTACACACATGGCCATATCTAGTTCAATTCAGCTTAGGAACCTCACAAGAACAGTAGCTCCTCTTCAGTCCAATAAACTGTACTTGCTGGGAACCAATGCCAGTGCTATTTGCCCTGTGTATGACAATGGGAGCACAATAGTGTCTCTTCTTACCAGAAAACAAATCTTGCTCGTAGGACCAGAAAGTGCATGCGATTCAACTCCATTTAGGACTGGGAAACAAACGCTAGCTCGCCTTACAAGAAACACACTCTGCTTTTGAGAAAAGAGCACTCTCCTACTCTACTGTGTTTCCTATGGGGTCCGAACAGTGAGCTTGCTCAGAAAAAAAGAACTGTGCTTCCTACACACACGTGCCATATCTAGTTCAACTCTGCTTAGGAAACTGACAAGAACAGTAGCTCCTCTTCAGTCCAATACACTGTACTTGCTGGAAACAGACGCGAGTGCTATTTGCACTGTGTATGGCAAAGGGAGCTCAATAGTGACTTTCCTTACCAGAAAACAACTCTTCCTGGTAGGACCAGAAACTGCATGAGATTCAACTCCATTTAGGACTGGGAAACAAACGCTAGCTCGCATTACAAGAAACACACTCTGCTTTTGAGAAAAGAGCACTCTTCTACTCAACTGTGTTTCCTGTAGGGCCAGAACAGTGAGCTTGCTCAGAACAAAAGAACTGTGCTTCCTACACACACGGCCATATCTAGTTCAATTCTGTTTAGGAACCTGACAAGAACAGTAGATCCCCTTCAGTCCAATACACTGTACTTGCTGGGAACAGACGCCAGTGCTATTTGTCCTGTGTATGGCAATGGCAGCGCAATATTGACCCCTCTTACCAGAAAATAACTCTTGCTCGTAAAACCAGAAACTTCATGTGATTCAACTCCATTTAGGACTGGGAAACAAACGCTAGCTCGCCTTACAAGAAACACACTCTGCTTTTGAGAAAAGAGCACTCTTCTACTCTACTGTGTTTCCTATGGGGTCCAAACAGTGAGCTTGCTCAGAACAGAAAACTGTGCTTCCTACACACGGACCATATCTAGTTCAAATCTGCTTAGGAACCCGACAAGAACAGTAGCTCCTCTTCAGTCCGATACACTGTAATTGCTGGGAACAGACGCGAGTGCTATTTGCACTGTGTATGGCAATGGGAGCGCAATAGTGACTTTCCTTACCAGAAAACAACTCTTGCTCGTAGGACCAGAAACTGCATGTTGTTTAACTCCATTTAGGACTGGGAAACAAACACTAGCTCGTCTTACAAGAAACACACCCTGCTTTTGAGAAAAGAGCACTCTTCTACTCTACTGTGTTTCCTATGTGGTCAAAACAGTGAGCTTGCTCAGAAAAAAGAACTGAGCTTCCTACACACACGGGCCATATCTCGTTCAACTCTGTTTAGGAAACTGACAACAACAGTAGCTACTCTTCAGTCCGATACACTGTACTTGCTGGGAACAGACGCGAGTGCTATTTGCACTGTGTATGGCAATGGGAGCACAATAGTGACTCTTCTTACCAGAAAACAAATCTTGCTCGTAGGACCAGAAAATGCATGAGATTCAACTCCATTTAGGACTGGGAAACAAACGCTAGCTCGCATTACAAGAAACACACTCTGCTTTTGAGAAAAGAGCCCTCTTATACTCTAAAGTGTTTCCTATAGGGCCAGAACAGTGATCTTGCTCAGAAAAAAAAAAACTGTGCTTCCTACACACACGAGCCATATCTAGTTCAACTCTGCTTAGGAAACTGACAAAAACAGTAGCTCCTCTTCAGTACGATACCCTGTACTAGCTGGGAACACACGCGAGTGCTATTTGCACTGTGTATGGCAATGGGAGCGCAATAGTGACTTTTCTTACCAGAAAACAACTCTTGCTTGTAGGACCAGAAACTGCATGTGATTCAACTCCATTTAGGACTGGGAAACAAATGCTAGCTCGCCTTACATGAAACACACTCTGCTTTTGAGAAAAGAGCACTCTTCTACTCAACTGTGTTTCCTGTAGGGCCAGAACAGTGAGCTTGCTCAGAACAAAAGAACTGTGCTTCCTACACACACGGCCATATCTAGTTCAATTCTGTTTAGGAACCTGACAAGAACAGTAGATCCCCTTCAGTCCAATACACTGTACTTGCTGGGAACAGACGCCAGTGCTATTTGTCCTGTGTATGGCAATGGCAGCGCAATATTGACCCCTCTTACCAGAAAATAACTCTTGCTCGTAAAACCAGAAACTGCATGTGATTCAACTCCATTTAGGACTGGGAAACAAACGCTAGCTCGCCTTACAAGAAACACACACTGCTTTTGAGAAAAGAGCACTCTTCTACTCTACTGTGTTTCCTATGGGGTCCAAACAGTGAGCTTGCTCAGAACAGAAAACTGTGCTTCCTACACACGGACCATATCTAGTTCAAATCTGCTTAGGAACCCGACAAGAACAGTAGCTCCTCTTCAGTCCGATACACTGTAATTGCTGGGAACAGACGCGAGTGCTATTTGCACTGTGTATGGCAATGGGAGCGCAATAGTGACTTTCCTTACCAGAAAACAACTCTTGCTCGTAGGACCAGAAACTGCATGTTGTTTAACTCCATTTAGGACTGGGAAACAAACACTAGCTCGTCTTACAAGAAACACACCCTGCTTTTGAGAAAAGAGCACTCTTCTACTCTACTGTGTTTCCTAATTGGTCAAAACAGTGAGCTTGCTCAGAACAAAAGAACTGAGCTTCCTACACACACGGGCCATATCTTGTTCAACTCTGCTTAGGAAACTGACAACAACAGTAGCTACTCTTCAGTCCGATACACTGTACTTGCTGGGAACAGACGCGAGTGCTATTTGCTCTGTGCATGGCAATGGTTGCACAATAGTGACTCTTCTTACCAGAAAACAACTCTTGCTCGTAGGACCAGAAACTGCATGAGATTCAACTCCATTTAGGACTGGGAAACAAACGCTAGCTCGCATTACAAGAAACACACTCTGCTTTTGAGAAAAGAGCCCTCTTATACTCTAAAGTGTTTCCTATAGGGCCAGAACAGTGAGCTTGCTCAGAAAAAAAAACTGTGCTTCCTTCACACACGGGCCATATCTAGTTCAACTCTGCTTAGGAAACTGACAAAAACAGTAGCTCCTCTTCAGTCCGGTACACTGTACTAGCTGGGAACACACGTGACTGCTATTTGCACTGTGTATGGCAATGGGAGCGCCATAGTGACTTTCCTTACCAGAAAACAACTCTTGCTCGTAGGAACAAAAACTGCATGGTATTCAACACCATTTAGGACTGGGAAACAAATGCTAGCTCGCCTTAAAAGAAACACACTCTGCTTTTGAGAAAAGAGCACTCATCTACTCTACTGTGTTTCCTATGGGGTCCAAACAGTGAGCTTGCTCAGAACAGAAAACTGTGCTTCCTAAACACGGACCATATCTAGTTCAACTCTGCTTATGAAACTGACAAGAACAGTAGCTCCTCTTCAGTCCGATACACTGTAATTGCTGGGAACAGACGCGAGTGCTATTTGCACTGTGTAGGGCAATGGGAGCGCAATAGTGACTTTCCTTACGAGAAAACAACTCTTGCTCGTAGGACCAGAAACTGCATGTGATTCAACTCCATTTAGGACTGGGAAACAAACACTAGCTCGCCTTACAAGAAACACACCCTGCTTTTGAGAAAAGAGCACTCTTCTACTCTACTGTGTTTCCTATGTGGTCAAAACAGTGAGCTTGCTCAGAAAAAAGAACTGAGCTTCCTACACACACGGGCCATATCTCGTTCAACTCTGTTTAGGAAACTGACAAGAACAGTAGCTACTCTTCAGTCCGATACACTGTACTTGCTGGGAACAGACTCGAGTGCTATTTGCACTGTGTATGGCAATGGGAGCACAATAGTGACTCTTCTTACCAGAAAACTACTCTTGCTCGTAGGACCAGAAAATGCATGTGATTCAACTCCATTTAGGACTGGGAAACAAACACTAGCTCGCATTACAAGAAACACACTCTGCTTTTGAGAAAAGAGCCCTCTTATACTCTAAAGTGTTTCCTATAGGGCCAGAACAGTGATCTTGCTCAGAAAAAAAAAAAACTGTGCTTCCTACACACACGGGCCATATCTACTTCAACTCTGCTTAGGAAACTGACAAAAACAGTAGCTCCTCTTCAGTACGATACCCTGTACTAGCTGGGAACACACGCGAGTGCTATTTGCACTGTGTATGGCAATGGGAGCGCAATAGTGACTTTTCTTACCAGAAAACAACTCTTGCTTGTAGGACCAGAAACTGCATGTGATTCAACTCCATTTAGGACTGGGAAACAAATGCTAGCTCGCCTTACATGAAACACACTCTGCTTTTGAGAAAAGAGCACTCTTCTACTCTACTGACTTTCCTATGGGTCCGAAGAGTGAGCTTGCTCAGAACACAAGAACTGTGCTTCCTACACACACGGGCCATATCTAGTTCAACTCTGCTTAGGAAACTGACAAGAACAGTAGCTCCTTTTCAGTCCAATTCACCATACATGCTAGGAACAGACGCCAGGACTATTTGCTCTGTGTATGACAATGGGAGTGCAATAGTGACTCTTCTTACCAGAAAACAACTTTTGCTCATAGGACCAGAAACTGCATGTGACTCAACTCCATTTAGGACTGGGAAACAAACGCTAGCTCGCCTTACAATAAATACACTCTGCTTTTGAGAAAAGAGCACTCTTCTACTCAACTGTGTTTCCTGTAGGGCCAGAACAGTGAGCTTGCTCAGAACAAAAGAACTGTGCTTCTTACACACACGGCCATATCTAGTTCAATTCTGTTTAGGAACCTGACAAGAACAGTAGATCCCCTTCAGTCCAATACACTGTACTTGCTGGGAACAGACGCCAGTGCTATTTGTCCTGTGTATGGCAATGGCAGCACAATATTGACCCCTCTTACCAGAAAATAACTCTTGCTCGTAAAACCAGAAACTTCATGTGATTCAACTCCATTTAGGACTGGGAAACAAACGCTAGCTCGCCTTACAAGAAACACACTCTGCTTTTGAGAAAAGAGCACTCTTCTACTCTACTGTGTTTCCTATGGGGTCCAAACAGTGAGCTTGCTCAGAACAGAAAACTGTGCTTCCTACACATGGACCATATCTAGTTCAAATCTGCTTAGGAACCCGACAAGAACAGTAGCTCCTCTTCAGTCCGATACACTGTAATTGCTGGGAACAGACGCGAGTGCTATTTGCACTGTGTATGGCAATGGGAGCGCAATAGTGACTTTCCTTACCAGAAAACAACTCTTGCTCGTAGGACCAGAAACTGCATGTTGTTTAACTCCATTTAGGACTGGGAAACAAACACTAGCTCGTCTTACAAGAAACACACCCTGCTTTTGAGAAAAGAGCACTCTTCTACTCTACTGTGTTTCCTATGTGGTCAAAACAGTGAGCTTGCTCAGAAAAAAGAACTGAGCTTCCTACACACACGGGCCATATCTCGTTCAACTCTGTTTAGGAAACTGACAACAACAGTAGCTACTCTTCAGTCTGATACACTGTACTTGCTGGGAACAGACGCGAGTGCTATTTGCACTGTGTATGGCAATGGGAGCACAATAGTGACTCTTCTTACCAGAAAACAAATCTTGCTCGTAGGACCAGAAACTGCATGAGATTCAACTCCATTTAGGACTGGGAAACAAACGCTAGCTCGCCTTACAAGAAACAGACTCTGCTTTTGAGAAAAGAGCACTCTTATACTCTACTGTGTTTCCTATAGGGCCAGAACAGTGAACTTGCTCAGAACAAAAGAACTGTGCTTCCTACACACACAGGCCATATCTAGTTTAACTCTGCTTTGGAAACTGACAAGAACAGTAGCTCCTATTCAGTCCAATACTCTGTACATGCAGGGAACAGACGCCAGTGCTATATGCACTGTGTATGGCAATGGGAGCGCAATAGTGACTCTTATTACCAGAAAAAAACTCTTGCTCGTAGGACCAGAAACTGCACGGGATTCAATTCCATTTCTGACTGGGAAACAAACACTAGCTTGCCTTTCAAGAAATACACTCTTCTTTTGAGAAAAGAACACTCTTCTACTCTACAGTGTTTCCTATGGTGTCCGAACAGTGAGCTTGCTCAGAACAAAAGAACTGTGCTTCCTACACACACGGGCCATATCTAGTTCAACTCTGCTTAGGAAACAGACAAGGACAGTAGCTCCTCTTCAGTCCAATACACTGTACTTGCTGGAAACAGACACGAATGCTATTTGCACTGTGTATGGCAAAGGGAGCACAATAGTGACTTTCCTTACCAGAAAACAACTCTTGATGGTAGGACCAAAAACTGCATGTGATTCAACTCCATTTAGCACTGGGAAACAAACGCTAGCTCGCCTTACAAGAAACACACTCTGCTTTTGAGAAAAGAGCACTCTTCTACTCTACTGTGTTTCCTATAAGGCCACAACAGAGAGCTTGCTCAGAACAAAAGAACTGTGCTTCCTACATACACGGCCATATCTAGTTCAATTCTACTTAGGAAACTGACAAGAACAATAGATCCTTTTCAGTCCAATACACTGTACATGCTCTGAACAGTCGCGAGTGCTGTTTGCACTATGTAAGGCAATGGGAGCACAATAGTGACTTTCCTTACCAGAAAACAACTCCTGCTCGTAGGACCAGAAACTGCATGTGAATCAACTCCATTTAGGACTGGGAAACAAACGCTGGCTCACCTTACAAGAAACACACTCTGCTTTTGAGAAAAGAGCACTCTTCTACTCTACTGTGTTTCCTATGGGGTCCGAACAGTGAGCTTGCTCAGAACAAAAGACCTGTGCTTCCTACACACACGGGCTGTATCTAGTTCAACTCTGCTTAGGAAACTGACAAGAACAGTAGCTCCTCTTCAGTCCAATACACTGTACTTGCTGGAAACAGACACGAGTGCTATTTGCACTGTGTATGGCAAAGGGAGCTCAATAGTGACTTTCCTTACCAGAAAACAACTCTTGCTGGTAGGACCAAAAACTGCATGTGATTCAACTCCATTTTGGACTGGGAAACAAACGCTAGCTCGCCTTAGAAGAAAAACACTCTGCTTTTGAAAAAGAGCACTCTTCTACTCTACTGGGTTTCCTATAGGGCCTGAACAGAGAGCTTGCTCAGAACAAAAGAACTGTGCTTCCTACATACACGGCCATATCTAGTTCAATTCTGCTTTGGAAACTGACAAGAACAATAGATCCTTTTCAGTCCAATACACTGTACATGCTGGGAACAGACGCCAGTGCTATTTGTACTGTGTATGTCAATGGGAGCCCAATAGTGACTCTTCTTACGAGAAAACTACTCTTGCTCGTAGGACCAAAAACTGCATGTGACTCAACTCCATTTAGGACTGGGAAACAAACGCTAGCTAGCCTTACAAGAAACACACTCTGCTTTTGAGAAAAGAGCACTCTTCTACTCTACTGTGTTTCCTATAGGGCCAGAACAGTGAGCTTGCTCAGAACAAAAGAACTGTGCTTCCTACACACACGGGCCATATCTAGTTGAATTCTTCTTAGGAAACTGACAAGAACAGTGGAACCACTTCAGTCCAATACACTGTACATGCTGGGAACAGACGCCAGTGCTATTTGCCCTGTGTGGCAATGGGAGCACAATAGTGACTTTCCTTACCAGAAATAAACTCTTGCTCGTAGGACCAGAAACTGCATGTGATTCAACTTCATTTAGTACTGGGAAACAAATGCTAGCTTGCCGTACAAGAAACACACTCTGCTTTTGAGAACAGAGCACTCTTCTACTCTACTGTGTTTCCTATAGGGTCCGAACAGTGAGCTTGCTCTGAACAAAAGAACTGTGCTTCCTACACACACGGCCATATCTAGCTCAATTCTGCTTAGGAACCTGACAAGAACAGTAGATCCTCCTCAGTCCAATACACCGTACTTGCTGGGAACAGATGCCAGTGCTATTTGTCCCATGTATGGCAATGGCAGCGCAATAGTGACTATTCTTACCATAAAAGAACTCTTGCTCGTAGGATTAGAACCTGCATGTGATTCAACTCCATTTAGGACTGGGAAACAAACGCTAGCTCGCCTTTCAAGAAACACACTCTGCTTTTGAGAAAAGAGCACTCTTCTACTCTACTGTGTTTCCTAGAGGGCCAGAACAGAGAGATTGCTCAGAACAAAAGAACGGTGCTTCCCACATACAGGGCCATATCTAGTTCAATTCTGCTTAGGAAATTGACAAGAAAATAAATCCTTTTCAGTCCAGTACACTGTACATGCTGGGAACTGACGCGAGTGCTATTTGCCCTGTGTATGACAATGGTAGCGCAATAGTGACTCTTCTTACCAGAAAACAACTCTTGCTCGTAGGACCAGAAACTGCATGTGAATCAACTCCATATAGGACGGGGAAAAAAAACGCTAGCTGGCCTTACAAGAAACACACTCTGCTTTTGAGAAAATAGCACTCTTCTACTCTTCTGTGTTTCCTAAGGGGTCCAAAAAGTGAGCTTGCTCAGAACAAAAGAACTGTGCTTTCTACACACATGGCCATATCTAGTTCAATTCAGCTTAGGAACCTCACAAGAACAGTAGCTCCTCTTCAGTCCAATAAACTGTACTTGCTGGGAACCAATGCCAGTGCTATTTGCCCTGTGTATGACAATGGGAGCACAATAGTGTCTCTTCTTACCAGAAAACAAATCTTGCTCGTAGGACCAGAAAGTGCATGCGATTCAACTCCATTTAGGACTGGGAAACAAACGCTAGCTCGCCTTACAAGAAACACACTCTGCTTTTGAGAAAAGAGCACTCTCCTACTCTACTGTGTTTCCTATGGGGTCCGAACAGTGAGCTTGCTCAGAAAAAAAGAACTGTGCTTCCTACACACACGTGCCATATCTAGTTCAACTCTGCTTAGGAAACTGACAAGAACAGTAGCTCCTCTTCAGTCCAATACACTGTACTTGCTGGAAACAGACGCGAGTGCTATTTGCACTGTGTATGGCAAAGGGAGCTCAATAGTGACTTTCCTTACCAGAAAACAACTCTTCCTGGTAGGACCAAAAACTGCATGTGATTCAACTCCATTTAGGACTGGGAAACAAACGCTAGCTCGCCTTACAAGAAACACACTCTGCTTTTGAGAAAAGAGCACTCTTGTACTCTACTGTGTTTCCTATAAGGCCAGAACAGAGAGCTTGCTCAAACAAAAAAACTGTGCTTCCTACATACACGGCCATATCTAGTTCAATTCTGCTTAGGAAACTGACAAGAACAATAGATCCTTTTCAGTCCAATACACTGTACATGCTGGGAACAGACGCGAGCGCTATTTGCACTATGTATGGCAATGGGAGCGCAATAGTGACTTTCCTTACCAGAAAACAACTCTTGCTCGCAGGACCAGAAACAGCATGTTATTCAACTCCATATAAGGCTGGGAAAAAAACACTAGCTGGCCTTACAAGAAACACACTCTGCTTTTGAGAAAAGAGCACTCTTCTACTCTACTGTGTTTCCTATGGGGTCCGAACAGTGAGCTTGCTCAGAACAAAAGAACTGTGCTTCCTATACACACGGGCTGTATCTATTTCAACTCTGCTTAGAAAACTGACAAGAACAGTAGCTCCTCTTCAGTCCGATACACTGTACTTGCTGGGAACAGAAACCAGTGCTATTTGCACTGTGTATGGCAATGGGAGCACAATAGTGACTCTTCTTATCAGAAAACAACTCTTGCTCGTAGGACCAGAAACTGTATGTGATTCAACTCCATTTAGGACTGGGAAACAAACGCTAGCTCACCTTACAAGAAACACACTCTGCTTTTGAGAAAAGAGCACTCTTCTACTCTATTGTGTTTCCTATTGGGCCAGAAAAGTGAGCTTGCTCAGAACAAAAGAAATGTACTTCCTACACACACGGGCCATATCTAGTTCAACACTGCTTAGGAAACTGACAAGAACAGTAGATCCTCTTCAGTCGAATACACTGTACTTGCTGGGAACAGACGCGAGTGCTATTTGCACTGTGTAGGGCAATTGGAGCACAATAGTTTCTCGTCTTACCAGAAAACAACTCTTGCTCATAGGACCAAAAACTGGATGTGATTCAACTCCATTTAGAACTGGGAAATAAATGCTAGCTCGCCTTACAAGAAACACACTCTGCTTTTGAGAAAAGACCACTCTTCTACTCTACTGTGTTTCCTATAGGGGCAGAACAGTAAGCTTGCACAGAACAAAAGAAGTGTGCTTCCTACACACACGGCCATATCTAGTACGATTCAGCTTAGGAAACTGACAAGAACAGTATACCCTCTTCAGTCAAATACACTGCACATGCTGGGAACAGACACCAGTGCTATTTGCCCTGTGTATGACAATGGGAGCGCAATAGTGACTCTTCTTACCAGAAAACAACTCTTGCTTGTAGGACAAGAAACTGCATGTGACTCAACTCCATTTAGGACTGGGAGAGAAATGCAAGCTCGCCTTACAAGAAACACACTCTGCTTTTGAGAAAAGAGCACTCTTATACTCTACTGTGTTTCCTATAGGGCCAGAACAGTGAACTTGCTCAGAACAAAAGAACTGTGCTTCCTAAACACAGGGGCCATATCTAGTTCAACTCTGCTTAGGAAACTGACAAGAACAGTAGCTCCTCTTCAGTCCAATACTCTGTACATGCTGGGAACAGACGACAATGCTATATGCACTGTGTATGGCATTTGGAGCGCAATAGTGACTCTTCTTACCATAAAAAAACTCTTGCTCGTAGGACCAAAAACTGCATGTGATTCAACTCCATTTAGGACTGGGAAACAAACGCGAGCTCGCCTTACAAAAAAAAAAAAACACTCTGCTTTAGATAAAAGAGCACTCTTCTACTCTACTGTGTTTCCTATAGGGCCAGAACAGTGAGCTTGCTCAGAACATAAGAACTGTGCTTCCTACACACACGGGACATATCTAGTTCAACTCTGCTTAGGAAACTGACAAGAACAGTAGCTCCTCTTCACTCCGATACACTGTACTTGCTGAGAACAGACGCGAGTGCTACTTGCACTGTGTATGGCAATTGGAGCACAATAGTGACTCGTCTTAACTGAAAAGAACTCTTGCTCTTAGGACAAAAAACTGCATGTGACTCAACTCCATTTAGGACTGGGAAACAAACTCTAGCTCTCCTTACAAGAAACACACTCTGTTTTTGAGAAAAGAGCACTCTTCTACTCTACTGTGTTTCCTATAGGGCCAGAACAGTGAGCTTGCTCAGAACAAATGAACTGTGCTTCCTCGACACACGGGCCATATCTAGTTCAACTCTGCTTAGAAGACTGACAAGAACAGTAGCTCCTCTTCAGTCCCATACACTGTACTTGCTGGGAACAGACGCGAGTGCTATTTGCACTGTGTATGGCAATGAGAGCGCAATAGTGGCTTTCCTTACGAGAAAACAACTCTTGCTCGTAGGACCACACACTGCATGTGATTCAACGCCATTTAGGACTGGGAAACAAATGCTAGCTCGCCTTACAAGAAACACTCTCTGCTTTTTAGAAAAGAGCACTCTTCTACTCTACTGTGTTTCCTATGGGGTCCGAACAGTGAGCTTTCTCAGAACAAATGAACTGTGCTTCCTACACACACAGCCATATCTACTTCAATTCTGCTTAGGAACCTGACAAGAACAGTAGCTCCTCTTCAGTCCAATACACTGTACTGCTGGGAACAGACGCCAGTGTTATTTGTCCCGTGTATGGCAATGGCAGCACAATAGTGACTATTCTTATCATAAAACAACTCTTGCTTGTAGGACCAGAAACTGTATGTGATTCAACTTCATTTAGGACTGGGAAACAAACGCGAGCTCGCCTTACAAGAAACACAATCTGCTTTAGAGAAAAGAGCACTCTTCTATTCTACTGTGTTTCCTACAGGGCCAGAACAGTGAGCATGCTCAGAACAAAAGAACTGTGCTTCCTACACAGGGGCCATATCTAGTTCAACTCTGCTTAGGAAATTGACAAGAACAGTAGCTCCTCTTCAGTCCAATACACTGTACTTGCTGGAACAGACGCGAGTTCTATTTGCACTGTGTATGGCAAAGGGAGCACAATAGTGACTTTCCTTACCAGAAAAAACTCTTGCTCGTAGAACCAGAAACTGCATGTGATTCCACTCCATTTAGGACTGGGAAACAAACGCTAGCTCGCCTTACAAGAAACACACTCTGCTTTTGAGAAAAGAGCACTCTTCTACTCTACTGTGTTTCCTTTGGGTCCGAACAGTGAGCTTGCTCAGAACAAAAGAACTGTGCTTCCTACACACACGGCCATATCTAGTTCAATTCTGCTTAGGAACCTGACAAGAACAGTAGATCCTGTTCAGTCCAATACACTGTACTTGCTGCGAACAGACGCCAGTACTATTTGTCCTGTGTATGGAAATGGCAGCACAATAGTGATTATTCTTACCATAAAACAACTCTTGCTCGTAGGACAGAAAGTGCATGTGATTCCACTCCATTTAGGACTGGGAAACAAACGTTAGCTCGCCTTACAAGAAACACACTCTGCTTTAGAGAAAAGAGCACTCTTCTACTCTACTGTGTTTCCTATGGCTTCCAAACAGTGAGCTTGCTCAGAACATAAGAACTGTGCTTTCTACACACACGGTCCTTATCTAGTTCAACTCTGCTTAGGAAACTGACAAGAACAGTAGGTCCTCTTCAGTCCAATACACTGTACTTGCTGGGAACAGACGCGAGTGCTATTTGCACTGTGTATGGCAATGGGAGCACAATAGTTACTTTCCTTACCAGAAAACAACTCTTGCTCGTAGGACCAGAAATTGCATGTGATTCAACTCCATTTAGGACTGGGAAACAAACGCTAGCTCGCCTTACAAGAAACACACTCTGCTTTTGAGAAAAGAGCACTCTTCTACTCTACTGTGTTTCCTAAGGGTCTGAAAAGTGATCTTGCTCAGAACAAAAGCACTGTGCTTCCTACACACACGGCCATATCTAGTTCAATTCTGCTTAGGAACCTGACAAGAACAGTAGATCCTCTTCAGTCCAATACACTGTACTTGCTGTGAACAGACGCCAGTGCTATTTGTCCTGTGTATGGCAATGGCAGCGCAATAGTGACTATTCTTACCATAAAACAACTCTTGCTCGTAGAACCAGAAACTGCATGTGATTCCACTCCATTTAGGACTGGGAAACAAACGCTAGCTCGCCTTACAAGAAACACACTCTGCTTTTGAGAAAAGAGCAGTATTCTATTCTAATGTGTTTCCTATAGGGCCAGAACATTGAGCTTGCTCAGAAAAAAAGAACTGTGCTTCCTACACACACGGACCATATGTAGTTCAAATCTGCTTAGGAAACTGACAAGAACAGTAGCTCCTCTTCAGTCCGATACACTGTACATGCTGGGAACAGACGGGAGTGCTATTTGCACTGTGTATGTCAATGAGAGCACAATAGTGACTTTCCTTACCAGAAAACAACTCTTGCTCATAGGACAAAAAACTGCATGTGATTCAACTCCCTTTAGGACTGGGAAACAAATGATAGCTTGCCTTACAAGAAACACACTCTGATTTTGAGAAAAGAGCACTCTTCTACTCTACTGTGTTTCCTATGGGGTCCGAACAGTGAGCTTGCTCAGAAAAAAAGAACTGTGCTTCCTACACACACGGCCATATCTAGTTCAATGCTGCTTAGGAACCTGACAAGAACAGTAGATCCTCTTCAGTCCAATACACTGTACTTGCTGCGAACAGACGCCAGTGCTATTTGTCCTGTGTGTGGCAATGGAAGCACAATAGTGACGATTTTTACCATAAAACAACTCTTGCTCGTAGGACAGAAACTGCATGTGATTCCACTCCATTTAGGACTGGGAAACAAACGCTAGCTTGCCTTACAAGAAACACACTCTGCTTTAGAGAAAAGAGCACTCTTCTACTCTACTGTGTTTCCTATGGGGTCCAAACAGTGAGCTTGCTCAGAACAAAAGAACTGTACTTCCTACACACAAGGACCATATGTAGTTCAACTCTGCTTAGGAAACTGACAAGAACAGTAGCTCCTATTCAGTCCAATACACTGTACTTGCTGGGAAAAGACGCGACTGCTATTTGCCCTGTGTATGGCAAAGGGAGCGCAATAGTGACTTTCCTTATAGAAAACAACTCTTGTTCGTAGGACCAGAAACTGCATGTAATTCAACTCCATTTAGGACTAGGAAACAAACGCTAGCTCGCCTTAGAAGAAACACACTCTGCTTTTGAGAAAAGAGCACTCTTCTACTCTACTGTGTTTCCTATAGGGCTAGAACAGTGAGCTTGCTCAGAACATAAGAACTGTGCTTTCTACACACACGGTCCTTATCTAGTTCAACTCTGCTTAGGAAACTGACAAGAACAGTAGCTCCTCTTCAGTCCGATACACTGTACTTGCTGGGAACAGACGCGAGTGGTATTTGCACTGTGTGTGGCACTTGGAGCGCAATAGTGACTCTTCTTACCAGAAAACAACTCTTGCTCGTAGGACCAAAAACTGTCTGTGACTCAACTCCATTTAGGACTGGGAAACAAACGTGAGCTCGCCTTACAAGAAACACACTCTGCTTTAGAGAAAAGAGCACTCTTCTACTCTACTGTGTTTCCTATGGGGTCCAAACAGTGAGCTTGCTCAGAACAAAAGAACTGTGCTTCCTACACACACGGGACATATCTAGTTCAACTCTGCTTAGGAAAAAAACAAGAAGAGTAGCTCCTCTTCAGTCGAATACACTGTACTTGCGGGGAACAGACACGAGTGCTATTTCCACTGTGTATTACAATGGGAGCACAACAGTGACATTCCTTACAAGAAAAAAACTCTTGCTTATAGGACTAGAAACTGCATGTGATTCAACTCCATTTAGGAATGGGAAACAAGTGCTAGCTTGAGTTACATGAAACACACTCTGCTTTTGAGAAAAGAGCACTCTTCTCCTCTACTGTGTTTCCTATGGGGTCCGAACAGTGAGCTTGCTCAGAACGAAAGAACTGTGCTTCCTACACACACGGCCATATCTCGTTCAAGTCTGCTTAGGAACCTGACAAGAACAGTAGATCCTCTTCAGTCCAATACACTGTACTTGTTGGGAACAGACGCCAGTGCTATTTGTCCTGTGTAGGGCAATGGCAGGGCAATAGTGACTCTTCTTACCAGAAAACAAGTCTTGCTCGTAGGACCAGAAACTGCATGTGAATCAACTCCATTTAAGACTGGGAAACAAACTCTAGCTCGCTTTACAAGAAACACACTCTGCTTTTGAGAAAAGAGCACTCTTCTACTCTACTGTGTTTCCTATAGGGCCAGAACAGTGAGCTTGCTCAGAAAAAAGTAACTGTACTTCCTAAACACACGGGCCATATCTAGTTCAACTCTGCTTAGGAAACTGAGAAGAACAGTAGCTCCTCTTCAGTCCAATACACTGTACTTGCTGGGAACAGACGGGAGGGCTATTCGCACTGTGTATGGCAATGGGAGCACAATGGTGACTTTCCTTACGAGAAAACAACTCTTCCTCGTAGGACCAGAAACTGCATGTGATTCCACTCCATTTAGGACTGGGAAACAAACGCTAGCTCGCCTTACAAGAAACACACTCTCCTTTAGAGAAAAGAGCACGCTTCTACTCTACTGTGTTTCCTATGGGGTTTAAACAGTGAGCTTGTTCAGAACAAAAGAACTATGCTTCC
Source organism: Peromyscus eremicus (assembly GCF_949786415.1). NCBI lineage: Eukaryota > Metazoa > Chordata > Mammalia > Rodentia > Cricetidae > Peromyscus > Peromyscus eremicus. The sequence goes on from NW_026735342.1 coordinate 18,608, forward strand.
TACACACACGGACCATATCTAGTTCAACTCTGCTTAGTAAACTGACAAGAACAGTAGGTCCTATTCAGTCCAATACACTGTACTTGCTGGGAAAAGACGCGAGTGCTATTTGTCTTGTGTAGGGCAATGGGAGCGCAATAGTGACTTTCCTTACCAGAAAACAATTCTTGTTCGTAGGACCAGAAACTGCATGTGATTAAACTCCATTTAGGACTAGGAAACAAACGCTAGCTCGCCTTACAAAAAAACACTCTGCTTTTGAGAAAAGAGCACTCTTCTACTCTACTGTGTTTCCTGTAGGGCCAGAACAGTGAGCTTGCTCATAACATAAGAACTGTGCTTCCTACACACGGGCCATATCTTGTTCCACTCTGGTTAGGAAACTGACAAGTACAGTAGCTCCTCTTCAGTCCAATACACTCTACTTGCTGGGAACAGACGCGAGAGCTATTTGCACTATGTATAGCAAGGGGAGCTCAATAGTGACTTTCCTTACCAGAAATCAACTCTTGCTCTTAGGACCAGAAACTGCATGTGATTCAACTCCATTTAGGACTGGGAAACAAACGCTAGCTCGCCTTACAAGAAACACACTCTGCTTTTGAGAAAAGAGCACTCTTCTACTCTACTGTGTTTCCTATGGTGTCCGAACAGTGAGCTTGCTCAGAACAAAAGAACTGTGCTTCCTACACACAGGGCCATATCTAGTTCAATTCTGCTTAGGAATCTGACAAGAACAGTAGATCCTCTTCAGTCCAATACACTGTACTTGCTGGGAAGAGACGTCAGTGCTATTTGTCCTGTGTATGGCAATGGCAGCGCAATAGTGACTCTTCTTACCATAAAACAACTCATGCTCTTAAAACTAGAAACTGCATGTGATTCAACTCCATTAAGGACTGGGAAACAAACGCTAGCTCGCCTTACAAGAAACACACTATGCTTTTGAGAAAAGAGCACTCTTCTACTCTACTGTGTTTCCTATAGGGCCAGAACAGTGAGCTTGCTCAAAACAAAAGAACTGTGCTTCCTACACACGGGCCATAACTAGTTCAACTCTGCTTAGGAAACTGACAAGAATAGTAGCTCCTCTTCAGTCCGATACAGACACGAGTGCTATTTGCACTGTGTATGGCAATGGGAGCACAATAGTGACATTCCTTACAAGAAAAAACTCTTGCTTATAGGACTAGAAACTGCATGTGATTCAACTCTATTTAGGAATGGGAATCAAGTGCTAGCTCGCCTTACATGAAACACACTCTGCTTTTGAGAAAAGAGCACTCTTCTACTCTACTGTGTTTCCTATGGGGTCCAAACAGTGAGCTTGCTCAGAACAAAAGAACTGTGCTTCCTACACACACGGATCATATCTAGTTCAACTCTGCTTAGGAAACTGACAAGAACAGTAGCTCCTCTTCAGTCCAATACACTGTACTTGCTGGGAAAAGTCGCGAGTGCTATTTGCATTGTGTAGGGCAATGGGAGCACAATAGTGACTTTCCTTACCAGAAAAAAACTCTTGTTCATAGGACCAGAAACTGCATGTGATTCAACTCCATTTAGGACTAGGAAACAAACGCTAGCTCGCCTTACAAAAACACACTCTGCTTTTGAGAAAAGAGCACTCTTCTACTCTACTGTTTTTCCTATAGGGCCAGAACAGTGAGCTTGCTCAGAACATAAGAACGGTGCTTCCTACACACACGGACCATATCTAGTTCAACTCTGCTTAGGAAACTGACAAGAACAGTAGCTCCTCTTCAGTCCGATACACTGTACTTGCTGGGAACAGACGCGAGAGCTATTTGCACTATGTATCAAGGGGAGCGCAATAGTGACTTTCCTTACCAGAAAACAACTCTTGCTCTTAGGACCAGAAACTGCATGTGATTCAACTCCATTTAGGACTGGGAAGCAAACGCTAGCTTGCCTTACAAGAAACACACTCTGCTTTAGAGAAAAGAGCACTCTTCTACTCTACTGTATTTCCTATGGTGTCCGAAGAGTGAGCTTGCTCAGAACATAAGAACTGTGCTTCCTACACACACGGCCATATCTAGTTCAATTCTGCTTAGGAACCTGACAAGAACAGTAGATCCTCTTCAGTCCAATACACTGTACTTGCTGGGAACAGACGCCAGTGCTATTTGTACTGTGTATGGCAATGGCAGCGCAATAGTGACTCTTCTTACCATAAAACAACTCTTGCTCTTAGGACAAGAAACTGCATGTGATTCAACTCCATTTAGGACTGGGAAACAAACGCTAGCTCGCCTTACAAGAAACACACTCTGCTTTAGAGAAAAGATCACTCTTCTACTCTACTGTGTTTCCTATAGGGCCAGAACAGTGAGCTTGCTCAGAACAAAAGAACTGTGCTTCCTACACACGGGCCATATCTAGTTCAACTCTGCTTAGGAAACTGACAAGAACAGTAGCTCCTCTTCAGTCCGATACACTGTACTTGCTGGGAACAGAAGCGAGTGCTATTTGCACTGTGTATTGCAATGGGAGCACAATAGTGACTTTCCTTACCAGAAAACAACTCTTGGTCGTAGGACCAGAAACTGAATGTGATTCAACAACATTTAGGACTGGGAAACAAATTCTAGCTCGCCTTACAAGAAACACACTCTGCTTTTGAGAAAAGAGCACTCTTCTACTCTACTGTGTTTCCTGTGGGGTCTAAACAGTGAACTTGCTCAGAACAAAAGAACTGTGCTTTCTACACACGGGCCATATCTAGTTCAACTCTGCTTAGGAAACAAACAAGAACAGTAGCTCCTCTTCACTCCAATACACTGTACTTGCAGGGAACAGACGCGAGTGCTATTTGCACTGTGTATGGCATTGGAGCACAATAGTGACTTTTCTTACCAGAAAACAACTCTTGCTCCTAGGACAAAAAACTGCATGTGACTCAACTCCATTTATGACTGGGAAACATACGCTAGCTCAACTTCCAAGAAACACACTCTGCTTTTGAGAAAAGAGCACTCTTCTACTCTACTGTGTTTCCTATGTGTTCCGAAAAGTGAGCTTGCGCTGAACAAAAAAACTGTGCTTCCTACACACACGGCAATATCTAGTTCAAGTCTGCTTAGGAACCTGACAAGAACAGTAGATCCTCTTCAGTCCAATACACTGTACTTGCTGGGAACAGACGCCAGTGCTATTTGTCCTGTGTATGTCAATGGCAGTGCAATAGTGACTCTTCTTACCAGAAAACAACTCTTGCTCGTAGGACCAGAAACTCATGTGATTCCACTCCATTTAGGACTGGGAAACAAACTCTAGCTCGCTTTACAAGAAACACACTCTGCTTTTGAGAAAAGAGCACTCTTCTACTTTACTGTGTTTCCTATAGGGTCAGAACAGTGAGCTTGCTCAGAAAAGAAGAACTGTACTTCCTACACACACGGGCCACATCTAGTTCAACTCTGCTTAGGAAACTGAGAAGAACAGTAGCTCCTTTTCAGTCCCATACACTGTAGTTGCTGGGAACAGACGGGAGGGCTATTTGCACTGTGTATGGCAATGGGAGCGCAATAGTGACTTTCCTTACCAGAAAACAACTCTTGCTCATAGGACCAGAAACTGCATGTGATTCCAATACATTTAGGACTGGGAATCAAACGCTAGCTCGCCTTACAAGAAACACACTTTGCTTTAGAGAAAAGAGCACTCTTATACTCTACTGTGTTTCCTATGGGGTCCAAACAGTGAGCTTGCTCAGAACAAAAGAACTGTGCTTCCTACACTCACGGGCCATATCTAGTTCAACTCTGCTTAGGAAACTTTCAAGAACAGTAGCTCCTCTTCAGTCCGATACAGTGTACTTGCTGGGAACAGACGTGAGAGCTATTGGCACTATGTATGACAAGGGTAGCGCAATAGTGACTTTCCTTAGCAGAAAATACTCTTGCTCTTAGGACCAGAAACTGCATGTGATTCAACTCCATTTAGGACTGGTAAACAAACGATAGATCGCGTTACAAGAAACACACTCTGCTTTAGAGAAAAGAGCACTCTTCTACTCTACTGTGTTTCCTATGGGGTCCAAACAGTGAGCTTGCTCAGAACAAAGAACTGTGCTTTCTCCACACACGGGCCATATCTAGTTCAACTCTGCTTAGGAAACAAACAAGAACAGTAGCTCCTCTTCACTCCAATACACTGTACTTGCGGGGATCAGACGCGAGTGCTATTTGCACTGTGTATGGCATTGGAGCACAATAGTGACTTGTCTTACCAGAAAACAACTCTTGCTCCTAGGAAAAAAAACTGCATGTGACTCAACTCCATTTAGGACTGGGAAACAAACGCTAGCTCGACTTCCAAGAAACACACTCTGCTTTTGAGAAAAGAGCACTCTTCTACTCTACTGTGTTTCCTATGTGTTCCGAAAAGTGAGCTTGCTCAGAACAAAAAACTGTGCTTCCTACACACACGGCCATATCTAGTTCAAGTCTGCTTAGGAACCTGACAAGAACAGTAGATCCTCTTCAGTCCAATATGCTGTACTTGCTGGGAACAGACGCCAGTGCTATTTGTCCTGTGTATGGCAATGGCAGCGCAATAGTGACTCTTCTTACCAGAAAACAACTCTTGCTCGTAGGACCAGAAACTGCATGTGATTCCACTACATTTAGGACTGGGAAACAAACTCTAGCTCGCTTTAGAAGAAACACACTCTGCTTTAGAGAAATAGCATTCTTCTACTCTACTGTGTTTCCTATGGGGTCCAAACAGTGAGCTTGCTCAGAACAAAAGAACTGTGCTTCCTAAACACACGGACCATATCTAGTTCAACTCTGCTTAGGAAACTGACAAGAACAGGAGCTCCTATTCAGTCCAATACACTGTACTTGCTGGGAAAAGACGCGAGTGCTATTTGCCTTGTGTAGGGCAATGGGAGCACAATAGTGACTTTCCTTACCAGAAAAAACTCTTGTTCGTAGGACCAGAAACTGCATGTGATTCAACTTTATTTAGGACTAGGAAACAAACGCTAGCTCGCCTTACAAAAACACACTCTGCTTTTGAGAAGAGAGCACTCTTCTACTCTACTGTGTTTCCTATAGGGCCAGAACAGTGAGCTTACTCAGAACATAAGAACGGTGCTTCCTACACACACGGGCCATATCTAGTTCAACTCTGCCTAGGAAACTGACAAAAACAGTAGCTCCTCTTCAGTCCGATACACTGTACCTGCGGGGAACAAACGCGAGAGCTATTTGCACTATGTATGGCAAGGGGAGCGCAATAGTGAATTTCCTTACCAGAAAACAACTCTTGGTCATAGGACAAAAAACTGCATGTGACTCAACTCCATTTAGGACTGGGAAACAAACGCTAGCTCGCCTTACAAGAAACACACTCTGCTTTTGAGAAAAGAGCACTCTTCTACTCTACTGTGTTTCCTATGGGGTCAGAACAGTGAGCTTGCTCAGAACAAAGAACTGTGCTTCCTACACACAGGGCCATATCTAGTTCAATTCTGCTTAGGAACCTGACAAGAACAGTAGATCCTCTTCAGTCCAATACACTGTACTTGCTGGGAACAGACGCCAGTGCTATTTGTCCTGTGTATGGCAATGGCAGCGCAATAGTGACTCTTCTTACCAGAAAACAACTCTTGCTCGTAGGACCAGAAACTGCATGTGATTAAACTCCATTTAGGACTGGGAAACAAACTCTAGCTCGCTTTACAAGAAACACACTTTGCTTTTGAGAAAAGAGCACTCTTCTTCTCTACTGTGTTTCCTATAGGGCCAGAACAGTGAGCTTGCTCAGAAAAAAAGAACTGTGCTTCCTACACACACTGGCCATATCTAGTTCAACTCTGCTTAGGAAACTGAGAAGAACAGTAGCTCCTCTTCAGTCCAATACACTGTAATTGCTGGGAACAGACGGGAGGGCTATTGCACTGTGTATGGCAATGGGAGCACAATGGTTACTTTTTTTACCAGAAAACAACTCTTGCTCGTAGGACCAGAAACTGCATGTGATTCCACTCCATTTAGGACTGGGAAACAAACGGTAGCTCGCCTTACAAGAAACACACTCGCCGGGCGGTGGTGGCGCACGCCTTTAATCCCAGCACTCGGGAGGCAGAGCCAGGCGGATCTCTGTGAGTTCGAGGCCAGCCTGGACTACCAAGTGAGTTCCAGGAAAGGCGCAAAGCTACACAGAGAAACCCTGTCTCGAAAAAAAAAAAAAAAAAAAAGAAACACACTCTGCTTTAGAGAAAAGAGCACTCTTCTATTCTACTGTGTTTCCTATGGGGTCCAAACAGTGAGCTTGCTCAGAACAAAAGAACTGTGCTTCCTACAAACACGGACCATATCTAGTTCAACTCTGCTTAGTAAACTGACAAGAAGAGTAGCTCCTATTCAGTCCAATACACTGTACTTGCTGGGAAAAGACGCGAGTGCTATTTGCCTTGTGTAGGGCAATGGGAGCACAATAGTGACTTTCCTTACCAGAAAAAAACTCTTGTTCGTAGGACCAGAAACTGCATGTGATTCAACGCCATTTAGGACTAGGGAACAAACGCTAGCTTGCCTTACAAAAACACACTCTGCTTTTGAGAAAAGAGCACTCTTCTACTCTACTGTGTTTCCTATAGGGCCAGAACAGTGAGCTGGCTCAGAACATAAGAACGGTGCTTCCTACACACACGGGCCATATCTAGTTCAACTCTGCTTAGGAAACTGACAAGAACAGTAGCTCCTCTTCAGTCTGATACACTGTACTTGCGGAGAACAGACGCGAGAGCTATTTGCACTATGTATGGCAAGGGGAGCGCAATAGTGACTTTCCTTACCAGAAAACAACTCTTGCTCATAGGACAAAAAACTGCATGTGATTCAACTCCCTTTAGGACTGGGAAACAAACGCTAGCTCGCCTTACAAGATACACACTCTGCTTTTGAGAAAAGAGCACTCTTCTACTCTACTGTGTTTCCTATGGGGTCAGAACAGTGAGCTTGCTCAGAACAATGAACAGTGCTTCCTACACACACGGCCATATCTAGTTCAATTCTGCTTAGAAACCTGACAAGAACAGTAGATCCTCTTCAGTCCAATACACTGTACTTGCTGGGAACAGACGCCAGTGCTATTTGTCCTGTGTATGGCAATGGCAGCGCAATAGTGACTCTTCTTACCAGAAAACAACTCTTGCTCGTAGGACCAGAAACTGCATGTGATTCAACTCCATTTAGGACTGGGAAACAAAAGCTAGCTCACCTCACATGAAACACACTCTGCTTTTAAGAAAAGAGCACTCTTCTACTCTACTGTGTTTCCTATGGGGTCTGAACAGTGAGCTTGCTCAGAACAAAAGAACTGTGCTTCCTACACACACGGGACATATCTAGTTCAACTCTGCTTAGGAAACTGACAAGAACAGTAGATCCTCTTCAGTACAATACACTGTACTTGCGGGGAACAGATGCGAGTGCTATTTGCACTGTGTACGGCAATTGGAGCACAATAGTGACTTGTCTTACCAGAAAACAACTCTTGCTCGTAGGACAAAAAACTTCATGTGACTCAACTCCATTTAGGACTGGGAAACAAACGCTAGCTCGACTTCCAAGAAACACACTCTGCTTTTGAGAAAAGAGCACTCTTCTACTCTACTGTGTTTCCTATGTGTTCCGAACAGTGAGCTTGCTCAGAACAAAAAAACTGTGCTTCCTACTCACACGGCCATATCTAGTTCAAGTCTGCTTAGGAACCTGACAAAACAGTATATCCTCTTCAATCCAATACACTGTACTTGCTGGGAACAGACGCCAGTGCTATTTGTCCTGTGTATGGCCTTGGCAGCGCAATAGTGAGTCTTCTTACCAGAAAACAACTCTTGATCATAGGACAGAAACTGCATGTGATTAAACTCCTATTAGGACTGGGAAACAAACTCTAGCTCGCTTTACAAGAAACACACTTTGCTTTTGAGAAAAGAGCACTCTTCTACTCTACTGTGTTTCCTATAGGGCCAGAACAGTGAGCTTGCTCAGAAAAAAAGAACTGTGCTTCCTACACACACTGGCCATATCTAGTTCAACTCTGCTTAGGAAACTGAGAAGAACAGTAGCTCCTCTTCAGTCCAATACACTGTAATTGCTAGGAACAGACGGGAGAGATATTTGCACTGTGTATGGCAATGGGAGCACAATGGTGACTTTCCTTACCAGAAAACAACTCTTGCACGTAGGACCAGAAACTGCATGTGATTCCACTCCATTTAGGACTGGGAAACAAACGTTAGCTCGCCTTACAAGAAACACACTCTGCTTTAGAGAAAAGAGCACTCTTATATTCTACTGTGTTTCCTATGGGGTCCAAACAGTGAGCTTGCTCAGACAAAAGAACTGTGCTTCCTACAAACACGGACCATATCTAGTTCAACTCTGCTTAGTAAACTGACAAGAAGAGTAGCTCCTATTCAGTCCAATACACTGTACTTGCTGGGAAAAGACGCGAGTGCTATTTGCCTTGTGTAGGGCAATGGGAGCACAATAGTGACTTTCCTTACCAGAAAACAATTCTTGTTCATAGGACCAGAAACTGCATATGACTCAACTCCATTTAGGACTAGGAAACAAATGCTAGCTCGCCTTACAAAAACACACTCTGCTTTTGAGAAAAGAGCACTCTTCTACTCTACTGTATTTCATATAGGGCCAGAAGAGTGAACTTGCTCAGTACATAAGAACTGTGCTTCCTACACACACGGCCATATCTAGTTCAATTCTGCTTAGGAACCTGACAAGAACAGTAGATCCTCTTCAGTACAATACACTGTACTTGCTGGGAACTGACGCCAGTGCTATTTGTCCTGTGTATGACAATGGCAGCGCAATAGTGACTCTTCTTACCATAAAACAACTCGTGCTCGTACGACTAGAAACTGCATGTGATTCAACTCCATTTAGGACTGGGAAACAAACGTTAGCTCGCCTTACAAGAAACACACTCTGCTTTAGGGAAAAGAGCACACTTCTACTCTACTGTGTTTCCTATAGGGCCAGAACAGTGAGCTTGCTCAGAACAAAAGAACTGTGCTTCCTACAAACGGGCCATGTCTAGTTCAACTCTTCTTAGGAAACTGACAAGAACAGTAGCTCCTCTTCAGTCTGATACACTGCACTTGCTGGGAACAGACGCGAGTGCTATTTGCACTGTGTATGGCAATTGGAGTGCAATAGTGACTTTCCTTACCAGAAAGCAACTCTTGCTCGTAAGACCAGAAACTGCATGTGATTCAACTCCATTTCAGACTGGGAAACAAATGCTAGCTCACCTTACAAGAAACACACTCTGCTTTAGGGAAAAGAGCACACTTCTACTCTACTGTGTTTCCTATAGGGCCAGAACAGTGAGCTTGCTCAGAACAAAAGAACTGTGCTTCCTACAAACGGGCCATGTCTAGTTCAACTCTTCTTAGGAAACTGACAAGAACAGTAGCTCCTCTTCAGTCTGATACACTGCACTTGCTGGGAACAGACGCGAGTGCTATTTGCACTGTGTATGGCAATTGGAGTGCAATAGTGACTTTCCTTACCAGAAAGCAACTCTTGCTCGTAAGACCAGAAACTGTATGTGATTCAACTCCATTTAAGACTGGGAAACAAATGCTAGCTCACCTTACAAGAAACACACTCTGTTTTTGAGAAAAGTGCACTCTTCTACTCTACTGTGTTTCCTATGGGGTCCGAACAGTGAGCTTGCTCAGAACAAAAGAACGGTGCTTCCTACACACACGGGCCATATCTAGTTCAACTCTGCCTAGGAAACTGACAAGAACAGTAGCTCCTCTTCAGTCCGATACACTGTACTTGCGGGGAACAGACGCGAGAGCTATTTGCACTATGTATGGCAATGGGAGCGCAATAGTGACTTTCCTTACAAGAAAACAACTCTTGCTCATAGGACAAAAAACTGCATGTGACTCAACTCCATTTAGGACTGCGAAACAAACGCTAGCTGGCCTTACAAGAAACACACTCTGCTTTTGAGAAAAGAGCACTCTTCTACTCTACTGTGTTTCCTATAGGGCCAGAACAGTGAGCTTGCTCAGAACAAAGAACTGTGCTTCCTACACACACGGCCATATCTAGTTCAATTCTGCTTAGGAACCTGACAAGAACAGTAGATCCTCTTCAGTCCAATACACTGTACTTGCTGGGAACAGACGCCAGTGCTATTTGTCCTGTGTATGGCAATGGCAGCACAATTGTGACTCTTCTTACCAGAAAACATCTCTTGCTCGTAGGACCAGAAACTGCATGTGATTAAACTCCATTTAGGACTGGGAAACAAACTCTAGCTAGCTTTACAAGAAACACACTTTGCTTTTGAGAAAAGAGCACTCTTCTACTCTACTGTGTGTCCTATAGGGCCAGAACAGTGAGCTTGCTCAGAAAAAAAGAACTGTGCTTCCTACACACACTGGCCATATCTAGTTGAACTCTGCTTAGGAAACTGAGAAGAACAGTAGCTCCTCTTCAGTCCAATACACTGTAATTGCTGGGAACAGACGGGAGGGCTATTGCACTGTGTATGGCAATGGGAGCACAATGGTGACTTTCCTTACCAGAAAACAACTCTTGCTTGTAGGACCAGAAACTGCATGTGATTCCACTCCATTTAGGACTGGGAAACACACGGTAGCTCGCATTACAAAAAACACACTCTGCTTTAGAGAAAAGAGCACTCTTCTATTATACTGTGTTTCCTATGGGGTCCAAACAGTGAGCTTGCTCAGAACAAAAGAATTGTGCTTCCTACAAACACGGACCATATCTAGTTCAACTCTGCTTAGTAAACTGACAAGAAGAGTAGCTCCTATTCAGTCCAATACACTGTACTTGCTGGGAAAAGACGCGAGTGCTATTTGCCTTGTGTAGGGAAATGGGAGCACAATAGTGACTTTCCTTACCAGAAAAAAACTTTTGTTCGTAGGACCAGAACCTGCATGTGATTCAACGCCATTTAGGACTAGGAAACAAACGCTAGCTCGCCTTACAAGAAACACACTCTGCTTTTGAGAAAAGAGCACTCTTCTACTCTACTGTGTTTCCTATAGGGCCAGAACAATGAGCTTGCTCAGAACAAAAGAACTGTGCTTCCTCCACACGGGCCATATCTAGTTCAACTCTGCTTAGGAAACTGACAAGAACAGTAGCTCCTCTTCAGTCCCATACACTGTACTTGCTGGGAACAGACGCGAGGGCTATTTGCACTGTGTATGTCAATGGGAGCGCAATAGTGACTTTCCTTACCAGAAAACAACTCTTGCTCATAAGACCAGAAACTGCATGAGATTCAACTCCTTTTAGGACTGGGAAACAAATGCTAGCTCGCCTTACATGAAACACACTCTGCTTTTGAGAAAAGAGCACTCTTCTACTCTACTGTGTTTCCTATGGGGTCCGAACAGTGAGCTTGCTCAGAACAAAAGAACTGTGCTTCCTACACATACGGGCCATATATAGTTCAACTCTGCTTAGGAAATCAACAAGAACAGTAGCTCCTCTTCCTTCCAATACACTGTACTTGCAGGGAACAGACGCGAGTCCTATTTGCACTGTGTATGGCAAATGGAGCACAATAGTGACTTGTCTTACCAGAAAACAACTCTTGCTCGTAGGACAAAAAACTGCATGTGACTCAACTCCATTTACGACTAGGAAACAAACTCTAGCTCGACTTCCAAGAAACACACTCTGCTTTTGAGAAAAGAGCACTCTTCTACTCTACTGTGTTTCCTATAGAGCCAGAAGAGTGAACTTGCTCAGAACATTAGAACTGTGCTTCCTACACACACGGCCATATCTAGTTCAATTCTGCTTAGGAACCTGACAAGAACAGTAGATCCTCTTCTGTACAATACACTGTACTTGCTGGGAACAGACGCCAGTGCTATTTGTCCTGTGTATGGCAATGGCAGCGCAATAGTGACTCTTCTTACCATAAAACAACCCTTGGTCGTAGGATTAGAAACTGCATGTGATTCAACTCCATTTAGGACTGGGAAACCAACGCTAGCTCGACTTACTAGAAACACACTCTGCTTTAGGGAAAAGAGCACTCTTCTACTCTATTTTTTTCCTATAGGGCCAGAACAGTGAGCTTGCTCAGAACAAAAGAACTGTGCTTCCTACACACGGGCCATATCTAGTTCAACTGTGCTTAAGAAACTGACAAGAACAGTAGCTCCTCTTCAGTCTGATACACTGTACTTGCAGGGAACAGACGCGAGTCCTATTTGCACTGCGTATGGCAAATGGAGGACAATAGTGACTTGTCTTACCAGAAAACAACTCTTTCTCGTAGGACAAAAAACTGCATGTGACTCAACTCCATTTACGACTAGGAAACAAACTCTAACTCGACTTCCAAGAAACACACTCTGCTTTTGAGAAAAGAGCACTCTTCTACACTACTGTGTTTCCTATAGAGCCAGAAGAGTGAACTTGCTCAGAACATTAGAACTGTGCTTCCTACACACACGGCCATATCTAGTTCAATTCTGCTTAGGAACCTGACAAGAACAGTAGATCCTCTTCTGTACAATACACTGTACTTGCTGGGAACAGACGCCAGTGCTATTTGTCCTGTGTATGGCAATGGCAGCGCAATAGTGACTCTTCTTACCATAAAACAACCCTTGGTCGTAGGATTAGAAACTGCATGTGATTCAACTCCATTTAGGACTGGGAAACCAACGCTAGCTCGACTTACTAGAAACACACTCTGCTTTAGGGAAAAGAGCACTCTTCTACTCTATTTTGTTTCCTATAGGGCCAGAACAGTGAGCTTGCTCAGAACAAAAGAACTGTGCTTCCTACACATGGGCCATATCTAGTTCAACTGTGCTTAAGAAACTGACAAGAACAGTAGCTCCTCTTCAGTCCGATACACTGTACTTGCTGGGAACAGACGCGAGTGCTATTTGCACTTTGTATGGCAATGGGAGCGCAATAGTGACTTTTCCTACCAGAAAAAAACTCTTGCTCGTAAGACCAGAAACTGCACGTGATTCAACTCCATTTAGGACTGGGAAACAAATGCTAGCTCGCCTTACAAGAAACACACTCTGCTTTTGAGAAAAGAGCACTCTACTACTCTACTGTGTTTTCTATGGGGTCCGAACAGTGAGCTTGCTCAGAACAAAAGAACTGTGCTTTCTACACACACGGGCCATATCTAGTTCAACTCTGCTTAGGAAACAAACAAGAACAGTAGCTCCTCTTCAGTCCGATACACTGTACTTGCGGGGAACAGACGCGAGTGCTATTTGCACTGTGTATGGCATTGGAGCACAATAGTTACTCGTCTTACCAGAAAACAACTCTTGCTCGTAGGACAAAAAACTGCATGTGACTCAACTCCATTGAGGACTGGGAAACAAACGCTAGCTCGACTTACAAGAAACACACTCTGCTTTTGAGAAAAGAGCACTCTTCTTCTCTACTGTGTTTCCTCTGGGGTCCGAACAGTGAGCTTGCTCAGAACAAAAGAACTGTGCTTCCTACACACAGGGCCATATCTAGTTCAATTCTGCTTAGGAACCTGACAAGAACAGTAGATACTCTTCAGTCCAATACACTGTACTTGCTGGGAACAGACGCCAGTGCTATTTGTCCTATGTATGGCAATGGCAGTGCAATAGTGACTCTTCTTACCAGAAAACAACTCTTGCTCGTAGGACTAGAAACTGCATGTGATTCAACTCCTTTTAGGACTGGGAAACAAACGCTAGCTCGCCTTCGAAGAAACACACTCTGCTTTAGAGAAAAGAGCACTCTTCCACTCTACTGTGTTTCCTATAGAGCCAGAACAGTGAGCTTGCTCAGAACAAAAGAACTGTGCTTCCTACACACGGGCCATAACTAGTTCAACTCTGCTTAGGAAACTGACAAGAACAGTAGCTACTCTTCAGTCCGATACACTGTACTTGCTGGGAACAGACGCGAGTGCTATTTGCACTGTGTATGGCAATGGGAGCGCAATAGTGACTTTCCTTACCAGAAAACAACTCTTGATCGTAGGACCAGAAACTGCACATGATCAACTCCATTTAGGACTGGGAAACAAATGCTAGCTCGCCTTACATGAAACACACTCTGCTTTTGAGAAAAGAGCACTCTTCTACTCTACCTTGTTTCCTATTGGGTCCAAACAGTGAGCTTGCTCAGAACAAAAGAATTGTGCTTCCTACACGCACGGACCATATCTAGTTCAATTCTGCTTAGAAAACTGACAAGAACAGTAGCTCCTCTTCAGTCCAATACACTGTACTTGCTGGGAAAAGACGTGAGTGATATTTGCCTTGTAAAGGGCAATGGGAGCGCAATAGTGACTTTCCTTACCAGAAAACAACTCTTGTTCATAGGACTAGACACTGCATGTGATTCAACTCCATTTAGGACTAGGAAACAAACGCTAGCTCGCCTTACAAAAACACACTCTGCTTTTGAGAAAAGAGCACTCTTCTACTCTACTGTGTTTCCTATGTGTTCCGAAAAGTGAGCTGGCTCAGAACAAAAGAACTGTGCTTCCTACACACATGGCCATATCTAGTTCAATTCTGCTTAGGAACCTGACAAGAACAGTAGATCCTCTACAGTCCAATACACTGTACTTGCTGGGAACAGACGCCAGTGCTATTAGTCCTGTGTATGGCAATGGCAGCGCAATAGTGACTCTTCTTACCAGAAAACAACTCTTGCTCGTAGGACCAGAAACTGCATGTGATTCAACTCCATTTAGGACTGGGAAACAAATGCTAGCTCGCCTTACATGAAACACACTCTGCATTTGAGAAAAGAGCACTCTTCTACTCTATTGTGTTTCCTATCGGGTCCGAACAGTGAGCTTGCTCAGAACAAAAGAACTGGGCTTCCTACAAACACGGGCCATATATAGTTCAACTCTGCTTAGGAAATCAACAAGAACAGTAGCTCCTCTTCCTTCCAATACACTGTACTTGCAGGGAACAGACGCGAGTCCTATTTGCACTGTGTTATGCAAATGGAGCACAATAGTGACTTGTCTTTCCAGAAAACAACTCTTGCTCGTAGGACAAAAAACTGCATGTGACTCAACTCCATTTACGACTAGGAAACAAACTCTAGCTCGACTTCCAAGAAACACACTCTGCTTTTGAGAAAAGAGCACTCTTCTACTCTACTGTGTTTCCTATAGAGCCAGAAGAGTGAACTTGCTCAGAACATTAGAACTGTGCTTCCTACACACACGGCCATATCTAGTTCAATTCTGCTGAGGAACCTGACAAGAACAGTAGATCCTCTTCTGTACAATACACTGTACTTGCTGGGAACAGACGCCAGTGCTATTTGTCCTGTGTATGGCAATGGCAGCGCAATAGTGACTCTTCTTACCATAAAACAACCCTTGGTCGTAGGATTAGAAACTGCATGTGATTCAACTCCATTTAGGACTGGGAAACCAACGCTAGCTCGACTTACTAGAAACACACTCTGCTTTAGGGAAAAGAGCACTCTTCTACTCTATTGTGTTTCCTATAGGGCCAGAACTGTGAGCTTGCTCAGAACAAAAGAACTGTGCTTCCTACACACGGGCCATATCTAGTTCAACTGTGCTTAAGAAACTGACAAGAACAGTAGCTCCTCTTCAGTCCGATACACTGTACTTGCTGGGAACAGACGCGAGTGCTATTTGCACTGTGTATGGCAATGGGACCGCAATAGTGACTTTCCTTACCAGAAAACAACTCTTGCTCGTAAGACCAGAAACTTCATGTGATTCAACTCCATTTAGGACTGGGAAACAAATGCTAGCTCGCCTTACATGAAACACACTCTGCTTTTGAGAAAAGAGCACTCTTCTACTCTACTGTGTTTCCTATAGGGCCAGAATAGTGAGCTTGCTCAGAACAAAAGAACTGTGCTTCCTACACATGGGCCATATCTAGTTCAACTCTGCTTAGGAACCTGACAAAAAGAGTAGATCCTCTTCAGTCCAATACACTGTACTTGCTGGGAACAGACGCCAGTGCTATTTGTCCTGTGTATGGCAATGGCAGCACAATAGTGACTCTTCTTACCAGAAAACAACTCTTGCTCGTAGGACCAGAAACTGCATGTGATTCCACCCCATTTAGGACTGGCAAACAAACTCTAGCTCGCTTTACAAGAAACACACTCTGCTTTTGAGAAAAGAGCACTCTTCTCCTCTACTGTGTTTCCTATAGGGCCAGAACAGTGAGCTTGCTCAGAACAAAAGAACTGTGCTTCCTACACATGGGCCATAACTACTTCAACTCTGCTTAGGAAACTGACAAGAACAGTAGCTGCTCTTCAGTCCGATACACTGTACTTGCTGGGAACAGACGCGAGGGCTGTTTGCACTGTGTATGGCAATTGGAGCACAATAGTGACTTGACTTACCAGAAAACAACTCTTGCTCGTAGGACAAAAAACTGCATGTGACTCAACTCCATTTAGGACTGGGAAAGAAATGCTAGCTCGACTTCGAAGAAACACACTCTGCTTTTGAGAAAAGAGCACTCTTCTACTCTACTGTGTTTCCTATGGGGTCTAAACTGTGAGCTTGCTCAGAACAAAAGAACTGTGCTTCCAACACGCACGGACCATATCTAGTTCAATTCTGCTTAGTAAACTGATAAGAACAGTAGCTCCTATTCAGTCCAATACACTGTACTTGCTGGGAAAAGACGCGAGTGCTATTTGCCTTGTAAAGGGCAATGGGAGCGCAATAGTGACTTTCCTTACCAGAAAACAACTCTTGTTCATAGGACCAGAAACTGCATGTGATTCAACTCCATTTGGACTAGGAAACAAACGCTAGCTCGCCTTACAAAAACACACTCTGCTTTTGAGAAAAGAGCACTCTTCTACTCTACTGTGTTTACCTATGTGTTCCGAAAAGTGAGGATGCTCAGAACAAAAAAACTGTGCTTCCTACACACACGGCCATATCTTGTTCAATTCTGCTTAGGAACCTGACAAAAACAGTAGATCCTCTTCATTTCAATACACTGTACTTGCTGGGAACAGACGCCAGTGCTATTTGTCATATGTATGGCAATAGCAGTGCAATAGTGACTCTTCTTACCAGAAAACAACTCTTGCTCGTAGGACTAGAAACTGCATGTGATTCAACTCCTTTTAGGACTGGGAAACAAACGCTAGCTCGCCTTCCAAGAAACACACTCTGCTTTAGAGAAAAGAGCACTCTTCCACTCTACTGTGTTTCCTATAGGGCCAGAACAGTGAGCTTGCTCAGAACAAAAGAACTGTGCTTCCTACACATGGGCCATAACTAGTTCAACTCTGCTTAGGAAACTGACAAGAACAGTAGCTACTCTTCAGTCCGATACACTGTACTTGCTGGGAACAGACGCGAGTGCTATTTGCACTGTGTATGGCAATGGGAGCGCAATAGTGACTTTCCTTACCAGAAAACAACTCTTGATCGTAGGACCAGAAACTGCATATGATCAACTCCATTTAGGACTGGGAAACAAATGCTAGCTCGCCTTACATGAAACACACTCTGCTTTTGAGAAAAGAGCACTCTTCTACTCTACTGTGTTTCCTATTGGGTCCAAACAGTGAGCTTGCTCAGAACAAAAGAATTGTGCTTCCTACACGCACGGACCATATCTAGTTCAATTCTGCTTAGAAAACTGACAAGAACAGTAGCTCCTCTTCAGTCCAATACACTGTACTTGCTGGGAAAAGACACGAGTGCTATTTGCCTTGTAAAGGGCAATGGGAGCGCAATAGTGACTTTCCTTACCAGAAAACAACTCTTGTTCATAGGACCAGAAACTGCATGTGATTCAACTCCATTTAGGACTAGGAAACAAACGCTAGCTCGCCTTACAAAAACACACTCTGCTTTTGAGAAAAGAGCACTCTTCTACTCTACTGTGTTTCCTATGTGTTCCGAAAAGTGAGCTGGCTCAGAACAAAAGAACTGTGCTTCCTACACACACGGCCATATCTAGTTCAATTCTGCTTAGGAACCTGACAAGAACAGTAGATCCTCTACAGTAAAATACACTGTACTTGCTGGGAACAGACGCCAGTGCTATAAGTCCTGTGTATGGCAATGGCAGCGCAATAGTGACTCTTCTTACCAGAAAACAACTCTTGCTCGTAGGACCAGAAACTGCATGTGATTCAACTCCATTTAGGACTGGGAAACAAATGCTAGCTCGCCATACATGAAACACACTCTGCATTTGAGAAAAGAGCACTCTTCTACTCTATTGTGTTTCCTATCGTGTCCGAACAGTGAGCTTGCTCAGAACAAAAGAACTGTGCTTCCTACACACACGGGCCATATATAGTTCAACTCTGCTTAGGAAATCAACAAGAACAGTAGCTCCTCTTCAGTCCAATACACTGTACTTGCGGGGAACAGACGAGAGTGCTATTTGCACTGTGTATGGCATTGGAGCACAATAGTGACTTGTCTTACCAGAAAACAACTCTTGCTCATAGGACAAAAAACTGCATGTGACTCAACTCCATTTAGGACTGGGAAACAAACGCTAGCTCGCCTTACATGAAACACACTCTGCTTTTGAGAAAAGAGCACTCTTCTACTCTACTGTGTTTCCTATGTGTTCTGAAGAGTGATCTTGCTCAGAAAAAAAAAAAACTATACTTCCTACTCACACGGCCATATCTAGTTCAAGTCTGCTTAGGAACCTGACAAGAACAGTATATCCTCTTCAGTCCAATACACTGTACTTGATGGGAACAGACGCCAGTGCTATTTGTCCTGTGTATGGCAATGGAAGCGCAATAGTGACTCTTCTTACCAGAAAACAACTCTTGCTCGTAGGACCAGAAACTGCATGTGATTCAACTCCATTTAGGACTGGGAAACAAACTCTAGCTCGCTTTACAAGAAACACACTCTGCTTTTGAGAAAAGAGCACTCTTCTACTCTACTGTGTTTCCTATAGCGCCAAAAGAGTGAGCTTGCTCGGAACAAAAGAACTGTGCTTCCTACACACACGGACCATATCTAGTTCAACTCTGCTTAGGAAACTGAGAAGAACAGTAGCTCCTCTTCAGTCCAATACACTGTACTTGCTGGGAACAGACGGGAGGGCTATTTGCACTGTGTATGGCAAAGGGAGCGCAATAGTGACTTTCCTTACCAGAAAACAACTCTTGCTCGTAGGACCAGAAACTGCATGTGATTACACTCCATTTAGGACTGGGAAACAAACAGTAGCTTGCCTTACAAGAAACACACTCTGCTTTTGAGAAAAGAGCACTCTTCTACTCTACTGTGTTTCCAATGGGGTCCAAACAGTGAGCTTGCACAGAACAAAAGAACTGTGCTTCCTACACACACGGACCATATCTAGTTCAACTCTGCTTAGTAAACTGACAAGAAGAGTAGCTCCTATTCAGTCCAATACACTGTACTTGCAGGGAAAAGACGCGAGTGCTATTTGCCATGTGAAGGGTAATGGGAGCGCAATAGTGACTTTCCTTACCAGAAAACAACTCTTGTTCATAGGACCAGAAACTGCATGTGATTCAACTCCATATAGGACTAGGAAATAAACGCTAGCTCGCCTTACAAAAACACACTCTGCTTTTGAGAAAAGAGTACTCTTCTACTCTACTGTGTTTCCTATAGGGCCAGAAGAGTGAACTTGCTCAGAACATAAGAACTGTGCTTCCTACACACACGGGCCATATCTAGTTCAACTCTGCTTAGGAAACTGACAAGAACAGTAGCTCCTCTTCAGTCTGATACACTGTACTTGCTGGGAACAGACGCGAGAGCTATTTGCAATGTGTATGGCAAGGGGAGCGCAATAGTGACTTTCCTTTCCAGTGAACAACTCTTGCTCGTAGGCCCAGAAAATGCATGTGATTCAACTCCATTTAGAACTGGGAAACAAATGCTAGCTCGCCTTACAAGAAACACACTCTGCTTTTGAGAAAAGAGCACTCTTCTACTCTACTGTGTTTCCTATGGTGTCCGAACAGTGAGCTTGCTCAGAACAAAAGAACTGTGATTCCTTCACACACGGCCATATCTAGTTCAATTCTGCTTAGGAACCTGACAAGAACAGTAGATCCTCTTCAGTCCAATACACTGTACTTGCTGGGAACAGACGCCAGTGCTATTGTCCTGTATATGTCAATGGCAGCACAATAGTGACTCTTCTTACCATAAAACAACTCTTGCTCGTAGGACCAGAAACTGCATGTGATTCAACTCCATTTAGGACTGGGAAACAAACGCTACCTCGCCTTACAAGAAACACACTCTGCTTTTATGAAAAGAGCACTCTTCTACTCTACTGTGTTTCCTATGTGTTCCGAACAGTGAGCTTGCTCGGAACAAAAAAACTGTACTTCCTACTCACACGGCCATATCTAGTTCAACTCTGATTAGTAAACTGACAAGAACAGTAGCTCCTATTCAGTCCAACACACTGCACTTGCTGGGAAAAGATGGGAGGGCTATTTGCACTGTGTATGGCAATGGGAGCACAATAGTGACTTTCCTTACCAGAAAACAACTCTTGCTCTTAGGACCAGAAACTGCATGTGATTCCACTCCATTTAGGACTGGGAAACAAACGGTAGCTTGCCTTACAAGAAACACACTCTGCTTTAGAGAAAAGAGCACTCTTCTACTCTACTGTGTTTCCTATGGGGTCCAAACAGTGAGCTTGCTCAGAACAAAAGAACTGTGCTTCCTACACGCACAGACCATATCTAGTTCAACTCTGCTTAGTAAACTGACAAGAGGAGTAGCTCCTATTCAGTCCAATACACTGTACTTGCTGGGAAAAGACGCGAGTGCTATTTACCTTGTGAAGGGTAATGGGAGCACAATAGTGACTTTCCTTACCAGAAAACAACTCTTGTTCATAGGACCAGAAACTGCATGAGATTCAACTCCATTTAGGACTAGGAAACAAACGCTAGCTCGCCTTACAAAAACACACTCTGCTTTTGAGAAAAGAGCACTCTTCTACTCTACTGTGTTTCCTATAGGGCCAGAAGAGTGAACTTGCTCAGAACATAAGAACTGTGCTTCCTACACACATGGCCATATCTAGTTCAATTCTGTTTAGGAACCTGACAAGAACAGTAGATCCTCTTCAGTCCAATACACTGTACTTGCTGGGAACAGACGCCAGTGCTATTTGTCCTGTGTATGGCAATGGCAGCGCAATAGTGACTCTTCTTACCATAAAACAACTCTTGCTCGTAGGACTAGAAACTGCATGTGATTCAACTCCATTTAGGACTGGGAAACAAACTCTACTTCGCCTTACAAGAAACACACTCTACTTTAGAGAAAAGAGCACTCTTCTACTCTACTGTGTTTCCTATAGGGCCAGAACAGTGAGCTTGCTCAGAACAAAAGAACTGTGCTTCCTACACACGGAC
Organism: Peromyscus eremicus; assembly: GCF_949786415.1. Lineage (NCBI taxonomy): Eukaryota > Metazoa > Chordata > Mammalia > Rodentia > Cricetidae > Peromyscus > Peromyscus eremicus. The sequence continues at coordinate 40,081 of NW_026735342.1, forward strand.
CATAACTAGTTCAACTCTGCTTAGGAAACTGACAAGAACAGTAGATCCTCTTCAGTCAGATACACTGTACTTGCTGGGAACAGACGCGAGTACTATTTGCACTGTGTATGGCAATGGGAGCGCAATAATGACTTTCCTTACCAGAAAACAACTCCTGCTCGTAGGACCAGAAACTGCATGTGATTCAACTCCATTTAGGACTGGGAAACAAATGCTAGGTTGCCTTACATGAAACACATTCTGCTTTTGAGAAAAGAGCACTCTTCTACTCTACTGTGCTTCCTGTATGGTCCGAACAGTGAGCTTGCTCAGAACAAAATAACTGTGCTTCCTACACACACGGGCCATATCTAGTTGAACTCTGCTTAGGAAACTGACAAGAACACTAGATCCTCTTCAGTCCAATACACTGTACTTGCAGGGAACAGACGCAAGTGCTATTTGCACTGTCTATGGCAATTGGAGCCCAATAGTGACTTGTCTTACCAGAAAACAACTCTTGCTCGTAGGACCAGAAACTGCAGGTGATTCAACTCCATTTAGGACTGGGAAACAAAAGCTAGCTCACCTTACAAGAAACACACTCTGCTTTAGAGAAAAGAGCACTCTTCTACTCCTCTGTGTTTCCTTTTGGGCCAGAACAGTGAGCTTGCTCAGAACAAAAGAAATGTGCTTCCTACACACACGGGCCATATCTAGTTCAACTCTGCTTAGGAAACTGACAAGAACAGTAGCTCCTCTTCAGTCCAATACACTGTACTTGCGGGGAACATACGCGAGTGCTATTTGCACTGTGTATGGCAATTGGAGCACTATAGTGACTTGTCATACCAGAAAACAACTCTTGCTCGTAGGACAAAAAATTGCATGTGACTCAATTCCATTTAGGACTGGGAAACAAACGCTAGCTCGCCTTACAAGAAACACACTCTGCTTTTGAGAAAAGAGCACTCTTCTACTCTACTGTGTTTCCTATTGGGTCTGAACAGTGAGCTTGCTCAGAACAAAAGAACTGTGCTTCCTACATACACGGCCATAACTAGTTCAATTCTGCTTAGGAACCTGACAAGAACAGTAGATCCTCTTCAGTCCAATACACTGTACTTCCTGGGAACAGACGCCAGTGCTATTTGTCCTGTGTATGGCAATGGCAGCGCAATAGTGACTCTTCTTACCATAAAACAACTCTTGCTTGTAGGACCAGAAACTGCATGTGATTCAACTCCATTTAGGACTGGCAAACAAAAGCTAGCTCACCTTACAAGAAACACACTCTGTTTTAGAGAAAAGAGCACTCTTCTACTCTACTGTGTTTCCTATAGGGCCAGAACAGTGAGATTGCTCAGAACAAAAGACCTGTGCTTAATACACACGGGCCATATCTAGTTCAACTCTGCTTAGGAAACTGACAAGAACAGTAGCTCCTCTTTAGTCCGATACACTGTACTTGCTGAGAACAGATGCGAGTGCTATTTGCACTGCGTATGGCAATGGGAGCGCAATAGTGACTTTCTTTACCAGAAAACAACTCTTGCTCGTAGGACCAGAAACTGCATGTGATTCAACTCCATTTAGGACTGGGAACCAAATGCTAGCTCGCCTTACATGAAACACACTCTGCATTTGAGAAAAGATCAATCTTCTACTCTACTGTGCTTCCTATGGGGTCCGAACAGTCAGCTTGCTCAGAACATAAGAACTGTGAATCCTACACACACAGGCCATATCTAGTTCAACTCTGCTTAGGAAACTGACAAGAACAGTAGCTCCTCTTTAGTCCAATACAGTGTACTTGCGGGGAACAGACGCGAGTGCTATTTGCACTGTGTATGGCATTGGAGCACAATAGTGACTTGTCTTACCAGAAAACAACTCTTGCTCGTAGGACAAAAAACTGCATGTGACTCAACTCCATTTAGGACTGGGAAACAAACGCTAGCTCGCCTTACATGAAACACACTCTGCTTTTGAGAAAAGAGCACTCTTCTACTCTACTGTGTTTCCTATGTGTTCCGAACAGTGAGCTTGCTCAGAACAAAAAAACTATACTTCCTACTCACACGGCCATATCTAGTTCAAGTCTGCTTAGGAACCTGACAAGAACAGTATATCCTCTTCAGTCCAATACACTGTACTTGCTGGGAACAGACGCCAGTGCTATTTGTCCTGTGTATGGCAATGGCAGCGCAATAGTGACTCTTCTTACAAGAAAACAACTCTTGCTCGTAGGACCAGAAACTACATGTTATTCAACTCCATTTAGGACTGGGAAACAAACTCTAGCTCGCTTTACAAGAAACACACTCTGCTTTTGAGAAAAGAGCACTCTTCTACTCTACTGTGTTTCCTATAGGGCCAGAACAGTTAGCTTGCTCAGAACAAAAGAACTGTGCTTCCTACACACGGACCATAACTAGTTCAACTCTGCTTAGGAAACTGACAAGAACAGTAGCTCCTCTTCAGTCCGATACACTGTACTTGCTGGGATTAGACGCGAGTATTATTTGCACTGTGTATGGCAATGGGAGCGCAATAAAGACTTTCCTTACCATAAAACAACTCTTGCTTGTAGGACCAGAAACTGCATGTGATTCAACTCCATTTAGGACTGGGAAACAAACGCTAGCTCGCCTTACAAGAAACACACTATGCTTTTGAGAAAAGAGCACTCTTCTACTCTAGTGTGTTTCCTATAGGGTCCGAACAGTGAGCTTGCTCAGAACAAAAGAACTGTGCTTCCTACACACACGGCCATATCTAGTTCAATTCTGCTAAGGAAACTGACAAGAACAGTAGCTCCTCTTCAGTCCAATACACTGTACTTGCTGGGAACAGACGCATGTGCGATTTGCACTGTGTATGGCAATGGGAGCACAATAGTGACTTTCCTTACCAGAAAACAACTCTTGCTCATAGGACCAGAAACTGCATGTGATTCAACTCCATTTAAGACTGGGAAACAAATGCTAGCTCTCCTTATAAGAAACACACTCTGCTTTAGAGAAAAGAGCACTCTTCTACTCTACTGTGTTTCCTATGGGGTCCAAACAGTGAGCTTGCTCAGAACAAAAGAACTGTGCTTCCTACACACACGGACCATATCTAGTTCAACTCTGCTTAGGAAACTGACAAGAACAGTAGCTCCTATTCAGTCCAATACACTGTATTTCCTGGGAACAGACGCCAGTGCTATTTGTCCTGTGTATGGCAATGGTGGCGCAATAGTGACTCTTCTTACCATAAAACAACTCTTGCTCGTAGGACCAGAAACTGCATGTGATTCAACTCCATTTAGGACTGGGAAACAAACGCTAGCTCACCATACAAGAAACACACTCTGCTTTAGAGAAAAGAGCACTCTTCTACTCTACTGTGTTTCCTATAGGGCCAGAACAATGAGCTTGCTCAGAACAAAAGAACTGTGCTTCCTACACACGGGCCATATCTAGTTCAACTCTGCTTAGGAAACTGACAAGAACAGTAGCTCCTCTTCAGTCCGATACACTGTACTTGCTGGGAACAGACGCGAGTGCTATTTGCACTGTGTATGGCAATTTGAGCGCAATAGTGACTTTCTTTTCCAGAAAACAACTCTTGGTCGTAGGACCAGAAACTGCATGTGATTCAACTCCATTTAACTAGGAAACAAACGCTGGCTCGCCTTACAAAAACACACTCTGCTTTTGAGAAAAGAGCACGCTTCTACTCTACTGTTTTTCATATAGGGCCAGAAGAGTGAGCTTGCTCAGAACATAAGAACTGTGCTTCCTACACACAAGGGCCGTATCATGTTCAATTCTGCTTAGGAAACTGACAAGAACAGTAGCTTCTCTTCAGTCCGATACACTGTACTTGCTGGGAAGAGACGCGAGAGCTATTTGCACTGTGTATGGCAAGGGGAGCGCAATAGTGACTTTCCTTACCAGAAAACAACTCATGCTCTTAGGACCAGAAACTGCATTTGATTCAACTCCATTTACGACTGGGAAACAAATGCTAGCTCGCCTTACAAGAAACACACTCTGCTTTTGAGAAAAGAGCACTCTTCTACTCTACTGTGTTTCCTATGGTGTCCGAACAGTGAGCTTGCTCAGAACAAAAGAACTGTGCTTCCTACACACACGGCCATATCTAGTTCAATTCTGCTTAGGAATCTGACAAGAACAGTAGATCCTCTTCAGTCCAATACACTGTATTGCTGGGAACAGACGCCAGTGCTATTTGTCCTGTGTATGGCAATGGCAGCGCAATAGTGACTCTTCTTACCATAAAACAACTCTTGCACGTAGGACTAGAAACTGCATGTGATTCAACTCCATTTAGGACTGGGAAACAAACGGTAGCTCGCCTTACAAGAAACATACTCTACTTTAGAGAAAAGAGCACTCTTCTACTCTACTGTGTTTCCTATATGGCCAGAACAGTGAGCTTGCTCAGAACATAAGAACTGTGCTTCCTACACACGGGCCATAACTAGTTCAACTCTGCTTAGGAAACTGACAAGAACAGTAGCTCCTCTTCAGTCCGAAACACTGTACTTGTTGGGCACAGACGCGAGTGATATTTGCACTGTGTATGGCAATGGGAGCGCAATAGTGACTTCCCTTACCAGAAAACAACTCTTGCTCATAGGACCAGAAACTGCATGTGATACAACTCCATTTAGGACTGGGATACAAATGCTAGCTCGCCTTCCATGAAACACACTCTGCTTTTGAGAAAAGAGCACTCTTCTACTCTACTGTGCTTCCTATGGGGTCCAAACAGTGAGCTTGCTCAGAACAAAAGAACTGTGCTTCCTACACGCACTGGCCATATCTAGTTCAACTCTGCTTAGGAAACTGAGAAGAACAGTAGCTCCTCTTCAGTCCAATACACTGTACTTTCGGGGAACAGACGCGAGTGCTATTTGCACTGTGTATGGCAATTGGACCACAATAGTGACTCGTCTTACCAGAAAACAACTCTTGCTCATAGGACAGAAAACTGCATGTGACTCAACTCCATTTAGGACTGGGAAACAAACGCTAGCTCGCCTTACAAGAAACACACTCTGCTTTTGAGAAAAGAGCACTCTTCTACTCTACTGTGTTTCCTATAGGGCCAGAACAGTTAGCTTGCTCAGAACAAAAGAACTGTGCTTCCTACACACGGACCATAACTAGTTCAACTCTGCTTAGGAAACTGACAAGAACAGTAGCTCCTCTTCAGTCCGATACACTGTACTTGCTGGGATTAGACGCGAGTATTATTTGCACTGTGTATGGCAATGGGAGCGCAATAAAGACTTTCCTTACCATAAAACAACTCTTGCTTGTAGGACCAGAAACTGCATGTGATTCAACTCCATTTAGGACTGGGAAACAAACGCTAGCTCGCCTTACAAGAAACACACTATGCTTTTGAGAAAAGAGCACTCTTCTACTCTAGTGTGTTTCCTATAGGGTCCGAACAGTGAGCTTGCTCAGAACAAAAGAACTGTGCTTCCTACACACACGGCCATATCTAGTTCAATTCTGCTAAGGAAACTGACAAGAACAGTAGCTCCTCTTCAGTCCAATACACTGTACTTGCTGGGAACAGACGCATGTGCGATTTGCACTGTGTATGGCAATGGGAGCACAATAGTGACTTTCCTTACCAGAAAACAACTCTTGCTCATAGGACCAGAAACTGCATGTGATTCAACTCCATTTAAGACTGGGAAACAAATGCTAGCTCTCCTTATAAGAAACACACTCTGCTTTAGAGAAAAGAGCACTCTTCTACTCTACTGTGTTTCCTATGGGGTCCAAACAGTGAGCTTGCTCAGAACAAAAGAACTGTGCTTCCTACACACACGGACCATATCTAGTTCAACTCTGCTTAGGAAACTGACAAGAACAGTAGCTCCTATTCAGTCCAATACACTGTATTTCCTGGGAACAGACGCCAGTGCTATTTGTCCTGTGTATGGCAATGGTGGCGCAATAGTGACTCTTCTTACCATAAAACAACTCTTGCTCGTAGGACCAGAAACTGCATGTGATTCAACTCCATTTAGGACTGGGAAACAAACGCTAGCTCACCATACAAGAAACACACTCTGCTTTAGAGAAAAGAGCACTCTTCTACTCTACTGTGTTTCCTATAGGGCCAGAACAATGAGCTTGCTCAGAACAAAAGAACTGTGCTTCCTACACACGGGCCATATCTAGTTCAACTCTGCTTAGGAAACTGACAAGAACAGTAGCTCCTCTTCAGTCCGATACACTGTACTTGCTGGGAACAGACGCGAGTGCTATTTGCACTGTGTATGGCAATTTGAGCGCAATAGTGACTTTCTTTTCCAGAAAACAACTCTTGGTCGTAGGACCAGAAACTGCATGTGATTCAACTCCATTTAACTAGGAAACAAACGCTGGCTCGCCTTACAAAAACACACTCTGCTTTTGAGAAAAGAGCACGCTTCTACTCTACTGTTTTTCATATAGGGCCAGAAGAGTGAGCTTGCTCAGAACATAAGAACTGTGCTTCCTACACACAAGGGCCGTATCATGTTCAATTCTGCTTAGGAAACTGACAAGAACAGTAGCTTCTCTTCAGTCCGATACACTGTACTTGCTGGGAAGAGACGCGAGAGCTATTTGCACTGTGTATGGCAAGGGGAGCGCAATAGTGACTTTCCTTACCAGAAAACAACTCATGCTCTTAGGACCAGAAACTGCATTTGATTCAACTCCATTTACGACTGGGAAACAAATGCTAGCTCGCCTTACAAGAAACACACTCTGCTTTTGAGAAAAGAGCACTCTTCTACTCTACTGTGTTTCCTATGGTGTCCGAACAGTGAGCTTGCTCAGAACAAAAGAACTGTGCTTCCTACACACACGGCCATATCTAGTTCAATTCTGCTTAGGAATCTGACAAGAACAGTAGATCCTCTTCAGTCCAATACACTGTATTGCTGGGAACAGACGCCAGTGCTATTTGTCCTGTGTATGGCAATGGCAGCGCAATAGTGACTCTTCTTACCATAAAACAACTCTTGCACGTAGGACTAGAAACTGCATGTGATTCAACTCCATTTAGGACTGGGAAACAAACGGTAGCTCGCCTTACAAGAAACATACTCTACTTTAGAGAAAAGAGCACTCTTCTACTCTACTGTGTTTCCTATATGGCCAGAACAGTGAGCTTGCTCAGAACATAAGAACTGTGCTTCCTACACACGGGCCATAACTAGTTCAACTCTGCTTAGGAAACTGACAAGAACAGTAGCTCCTCTTCAGTCCGAAACACTGTACTTGTTGGGCACAGACGCGAGTGATATTTGCACTGTGTATGGCAATGGGAGCGCAATAGTGACTTCCCTTACCAGAAAACAACTCTTGCTCATAGGACCAGAAACTGCATGTGATACAACTCCATTTAGGACTGGGATACAAATGCTAGCTCGCCTTCCATGAAACACACTCTGCTTTTGAGAAAAGAGCACTCTTCTACTCTACTGTGCTTCCTATGGGGTCCAAACAGTGAGCTTGCTCAGAACAAAAGAACTGTGCTTCCTACACGCACTGGCCATATCTAGTTCAACTCTGCTTAGGAAACTGAGAAGAACAGTAGCTCCTCTTCAGTCCAATACACTGTACTTTCGGGGAACAGACGCGAGTGCTATTTGCACTGTGTATGGCAATTGGACCACAATAGTGACTCGTCTTACCAGAAAACAACTCTTGCTCATAGGACAGAAAACTGCATGTGACTCAACTCCATTTAGGACTGGGAAACAAACGCTAGCTCGCCTTACAAGAAACACACTCTGCTTTTGAGAAAAGAGCACTCTTCTACTCTACTGTGTTTCCTATTGGGTCTGAACAGTGAGCTTGCTCAGAACAAAAGAACTGTGCTTCCTACACACACGGCCATAACTAGTTCAATTCTGCTTAGGAACCTGACAAGAACAGTAGATCCTCTTCAGTCCAATACACTGTACTTCCTGGGAACAGACGCCAGTGCTATTTGCCCTGTGTATGGCAATGGAAGTGCAATAGTGACTCTTCTTACCATAAAACAACTCTTGCTTGTAGGACCAGAAACTGCATGTGATTCAACTCCATTTAGGACTGGCAAACAAAAGCTAGCTCACCTTACAAGAAACACACTCTGCTTTAGAGAAAAGAGCACTCTTCTACTCTACTGTGTTTCCTATAGGGCCAGAACAGTGAGATTGCTCAGAACAAAAGAACTGCGCTTAATACACATGGGCCATATCTAGTTCAACTCTGCTTAGGAAACTGACAAGAACAGTTGCTCCTCTTCAGTCCGATACACTGTACTTGCTGGGAACAGACGCGAGTGCTATTTGCACTGTGTATGGCAATGGGAGCGCAATAGTGACTTTCTTTACCAGAAAACAACTCTTGCTCGTAGGACCAGTAACTGGATGTGATTCAACTCCATTTAGAACTGGGAAACAAATGCTAGCTCGCCTTTCATGAAACACACTCTGCTTTTGAGAAAAGAGCACTCTTCTACTCTACTGTGTTTCCTATGGGGTCCGAACAGTGAGCTTGCTCAGAACAAAAGAACTGTGCTTCCTACACACACGGGCCATATCTAGTTCAACTCTGCTTAGGAAACTGACAAGAACAGTAGCTCCTATTCAGTCCAATACAGTGTACTTGCGGGGAACAGACGCGAGTGCTATTTGCACTGTGTTTGGCAAATGGAGCACAATAGTGACTCGTCTTACCGGAAAAAAACTCTTGCTCGTAGGACAAAAAACTGCATGTGACTCAACTACATTTAGGACTGGAAAACAAACGCTAGCTCACCTTACAAGAAACACACTCTGCTTTAGAGAAAAGAGCACTCTTCTACTCTACTGTGTTTCCTATGGGGTCCGAACAGTGAGCCTGCTCAGAACTAAAGAACTGTGCTTCCTACATACACGACCATATCTAGTTCAATTCTGCTTAGGAACCTGACAAGAACAGTAGATCCTCTTCAGTCCAATACACTGTACTTGCTGGGAACAGACGCCAGTGCTATTTGTCCTGTGTATGGCAATGGCAGCGCAATAGTGACTCTTCTTACCATAAAACAACTCTTGCTCGTAGGACCAGAAACTGCATGTGATTCAACTCCATTTAGAACTGGGAAACAAAAGCTAGCTCACCTTACAAGAAACACACTCTGCTTTAGAGAAAATAGCACTCTTCTACTCTACTGTGTTTTCTATGGGGTCCAAACAGTGAGCTTGCTCAGAACAAAAGATCTGTGCTTAATACACACACGGACCACATCTAGTTCAACTCTGCTTAGGAAAATGACAAGAACAGTAGCTCCTATTCAGTCCAATACACTGTACTTGCTGGGAAAAGACGCGAGTGCTATTTGCGTTGTGTAGGGCAATGGGAGCGCAATAGTGACTTTCCTTACCAGAAAAAAACTCTTGTTCGTAGGACCAGAAACTGCATGTGATTCAAATCCATTTAGGACTGGGAAACAAACGCTAGCTCGCTTTACAAGAAACACACTCTGCTTTTGAGAAAAGAGCACTCTTCTACTCTACTGTGTTTCCTATAGGGCCAAAACAGTGAGCTTGCTCAGAACATAAGAACTGTGCTTCCTACACACACGGGCCATATCTAGTTCAACTCTGCTTAGGAAACTGACAAGAACAGTAGCTCCTCTTCAGTCCGATACACTGTACTTGTGGGGAACAGAAGCGAGTGATATTTGCACTGTGTATGGCAGTTGGAGCACAATAGTGACTTGTCATACTAGAAAACATCTCTTGCTCGTTGGACAAAAAACTGCATGTTAGTCAACTCCATTTAGGACTGGGAAACAAACGCTAGCTCGACTTCCAAGAAACACACTCTGCTTTTGAGAAAAGAGCACTCTTCTACTCTACTGTGTTTCCTATGTGTTCCGAACAGTGAGCTTGCTCAGAACAAATAAACTGTGCTTCCTACACACACGGCCATATTTAGTTCAAGTCTGCTTAGGAACCTGACAACAACAGTAGATCCTCTTTAGTCCAATACACTGTACTTGCTGGGAAGAGATGCCAGTGCTATTTGTCCTGTGTATGTCAATGACAGCGCAATAGTGACTCTTCTTACGAGAAAACAACTCTTGCTCATAGGACCAGAAACTGCATGTGATTCAAGTCCATTTAGGACTGGGAAACAAACTCTAGCTCGCTTTACAAGAAACACACTCTGCTTTTGAGAAAAGAGCACTCTTCTACTCTACTGTGTTTCCTATAGTGCCAGAACAGTGAGCTTGCTCAGAAAAAAAGAACTGTGCTTCCTACACACGGAACATATCTAGTTCAACTCTGCTTAGGAAACTGAGAAGAACAGTAGATCCTCTTCAGGCCAATACACTGTACTTGCTGGGAACAGACGGGAGGGCTATTTGCACTGTGTATGGCAATGGGAGCACAATAGTGACTTTCCTTACCAGAAAACAACTCTTGCTCGTAGGACCAGAAACTGCATGTGATTCCACTCCATTTAGGACTGGGAAACAAATGCTAGCTCGCCTTACAAAAACACACTCTGCTTTTGAGAAAAGAGCACTCTTCTTCTCTACTGTGTTTCCTATGGTGTCCGAACATTGAGCTTGCTCAGAACAAAAGAACTGTGCTTCCTACACACATGGCCATATCTAGTTCAATTCTGCTTAGGAACATGACAAGAACAGCAGCCCCTCTTCAGTCCAATACACTGTACGTGCTGGGAACAGACGCCAGTGCTATTTGTCCTGTGTTTGGCAATGGCAGCACAATAGTGACTCTTCTTACCATAAAACAACAGTTGCTCGTAGGACCAGAAACTGCATGTGATTCAACTCCATTTAGGACTGGGAAACAAAAGCTAGCTCACCTTACAGAAATACACTCTGCTTTAGAGAAAAGAGCACTCTTCTACTCTAATGTGTTTCCTATAGGGCCAGAACAATGAGAATGCTCAGAACAAAGAACTGTGCTTCCTACACACGAGCCATATCTAGTTCAACTCTGCTTAGGAAACTGACAAGAACAGTAGCTCCTCTTCAGTCCGATACACTGTACTTCCTGGGAACAGACGCGAGTGATATTTGCACTGTGTATGGCAATGGGAGCGCAATAGTGACTTTCCTTTCCAGAAAACAACTCTTGCTCTTAGGACCAGAAACTGTATGTGATTCAACTCCATTTAGGAATGGGAAACAAATGCTAGCTCGCCTTACATGAAACACACTCTGCTTTTGAGAAAAGAGCACTCTTCTACTCTACTTTGTTTCCTATGGGGCCTGAACAGTGAGCTGGCTCAGAACAAAAGAACTGTGCTTCCTACACACACGGGCCATATCTAGTTCAACTCTGCTTAGGAAACTGACAAGAACACTAGCTCCTCTTCAGTCCAATACACTGTAGTTTCGGGGAACAGACGCGAGTGCTATTTGCACTGTGTATGGCAATTGGAGCACAATAGTGATTTGTCTTACCAGAAAACAACTCTTGCTCATAGGACAAAAAACTGCATGTGACTCAACTCCATTTAGGACTGGGAAACAAACGCTAGCTCGACTTCCAAGAAACACACTCTCCTTTGAGAAAAGAGCACTCTTCTACTCTACTGTGTTTCCTATGTGTTCCGAACAGTGAGCTTGCTCAGAACAAAAAACTGTGCTTCCTACACACACGGCCATATCTAGTTCAATTTTCCTTAGGAACCTGACAAGAACAGTAGATCCTCTTCAGTCCATTACACTGTACTTGCTGGGAACAGACGCCAGTGCTATTTGTCCTGTGTATGGCAATGGCAGAGCAATAGTGACTCTTGTTACCATAAAACAACTCTTGCTCTTAGACTAGAAACAGCATGTGATTCATCTCCATTTAGGACTGGGAAACAAACGCTAGCTCGCATTACGAGAAAAACAATCTGCTTTTGAGAAAAGAGCACTCTTCTACTGTACTGTGTTTCCTATTGGGTCCGAACAGTGAGCTTGCTAAGAACAAAAGAACAGTGCTTCCTACACACACGAACCATATCTAGTTCAATTCTGCTTATAACACTGACAAGAACAGTAGATCCTCTTCAGTCCAATACACTGTACATGCTGGGAAGAGACGCCAGTGCTATTTGCCCTGTGTATGACAATGGGAGCGCAATAGTGACTCTTCTTACCAGAAAACAACTCTTGCTCGTAGGACCAGAAACTGCATGTGATTCAACTCCATTTAGGACTGGGAAACAAACGCTAGATTGCCTTACAAGAAACACACTCTGCTTTTGAAAAAAGAGCACCCTTCTACTCTACTGTGTTTCCTATGGGTTCCAAACAGTGAGCTTGCTCAGAAAAAAAGAACTGTGCTTCCTACACACACGGGCCATATCTAGTTCAACTCTGCTTAGGAACCTGACAAGAACAGTAGCCACTCTTCAGTCCAATACACTGTACTTGCTGGGAACAGACGCGAGTGCTATTTGCACTGTGTATGGCAATGGGAGCGCAATAGTGACTCTTCTTACCAGAAAACAACTCTTGCCCGTAGGACCAGAAACTGCATGTGAATAAACTCCATTTAGGACTGGGAAACAAACGCTAGCTCGCCTTACAAGAAACACACTCTGCTTTTTAGAAAAGAGCACTCTTCTACTCTACTGTGTTTCCTGTGGTGTCTGAACAGTGAGCTTGCACATAACAAAAGAACTGTGCTTCCTACATACGGGCCATATCTAGTTCAACTCTGCTTAGGAATCTGACAAGAACAGTAGCTCCTCTTCAGTCCAATACACTGTACTTGCTGGGAACAGATGCGAGTGCTATTTGCACTGTGTATGGGAATGGAGCGCAGAAGTGACTCTTCTACCAGAAAACAACTCTTCCTCGTAGGACCAGGAACTGCATGTGATTCAACTCCATTTAGGACTGGGAAAAAAACACTAGCTCGCCTTACAAGAAACACACTCTGCTTCTGAGAAAAGAGACACTCTTCTACTCTACTGTGTTTCCTTTAGGGCCAGAACAGTAAGCTTGCTCAGAGCAAAAGAACTGTAATTCCTACACACATGGGCCATATCTAGTTCAACTCTTCTTAGGAAACTGACAAGAACAGTAGCTCATCTTCAGTCCAATATACTGTACTTGCTGGGAACAGAATAGAGTGCTATTTGCACTGTGTATGGCAATGGGAGCGCAATAGTGACTCTCCTTCCCAGGAAAGAACTCTTGCTTGTAGGACCAGAAACTGCATGTGGTTCAACTCCATATAGGACTGGGAAACAAACGCTAGCTTACCTAACAAAAAACACACTCTGCTTTTGAGAAAAGTGCACTCTTCTACCCTACTGTGTTTCCTATAGGGCCAGAACAGTGAGCTTGCTTAAAACAAAAGAGCTGTGCTTCCTACACACAGGGGCCATATCTAGTTCAACTCTGCTTAGGAAACTGACAAGAACAGTAGCTCATCTTCAGTCCAATACACTGTACTTGCTGGGAACATATGCCAGTGCTATTTGCCCTGTGTATGGCAATGGGAGCACAATAGTGACTCTTCTTACCAGAAAACAACTCTTGCTTGTAGGACCAGAAACTGCATGTGATTCAACTCCTCTTAGGACTGGGAAACAAATGCTAGCTCGCCTTACAAGAAACACACTCTGCTTTTGAGAAAAGAGCACTCTTCTACTCTACTGTGTTTCCTATGGTGTCCGAACAGTGAGCTTGCTCAGAACAAAAGAACTGTGCTTCCTACACAAACGGGCCATATCTAGTTCAACTCTACTTAGGAAACTGACAAGAACAGTAGCTCCTCTTCAGACCAATACACTGTACTTGCTGGGAGCAGACGCGAGTGCTATTTGAACCGTGTATGGCAATGGGAGCGCAATAGTGACTCTTCTTACCAGAAAACAACTCTTGCTCGTAGGACCAGAATCTACATGGGACTCAACTCTATTTCTGACTGGGAAACAAACACTAGGTTGCCTTAAAGAAACACACTACGCTTTTGAGAAAAGAGCACTCTTGTACTCTACTGTGTTTCCTTTAGGGCCAGAACAGTAAGCTTGCTCAGAGCAAAAGAACTGTATATCCTACACACATGGGCCATATCTAGTTCAACTCTTCTTAGGAAACTGACAAGAACAGTAGCTCATCTTCAGTCCAATTCACTGTTCTTGCTGGGAACAGACATGAGTGCTATTTGCATTGTCTATGGCAATGGAAGCTCAATAGTGACTCTTATTATTAGAAAACAACTCTTGCTCATAGGACCTGAAACTGCATGTGATTCATCTCCATTTAGGACTGGGAAACAAACGCTAGCTCGCATTACGAGAAAAACAATCTGCTTTTGAGAAAAGAGCACTCTTCTACTGTACTGTGTTTCCTATTGGGTCCGAACAGTGAGCTTGCTAAGAACAAAAGAACAGTGCTTCCTACACACACGAACCATATCTAGTTCAATTCTGCTTAGGACACTGACAAGAACAGTAGATCCTCTTCAGTCCAATACACTGTACATGCTGGGAACAGACGCCAGTGCTATTTGCCCTGTGTATGACAATGGGAGCGCAATAGTGACTCTTCTTACCAGAAAACAACTCTTGCTCGTAGGACCAGAAACTGCATGTGATTCAACTCCATTTAGGACTGGGAAACAAACGCTAGATTGCCTTACAAGAAACACACTCTGCTTTTGAAAAAAGAGCACCCTTCTACTCTACTGTGTTTCCTATGGGTTCCAAACAGTGAGCTTGCTCAGAAAAAAAGAACTGTGCTTCCTACACACACGGGCCATATCTAGTTCAACTCTGCTTATGAACCTGACAAGAACAGTAGCCACTCTTCAGTCCAATACACTGTACTTGCTGGGAACAGACGCGAGTGCTATTTGCACTGTGTATGGCAATGGGAGCGCAATAGTGACTCTTCTTAAGAGAAAACAACTCTTGCTCGTAGGACCAGAAACTGCATGTGAATAAACTCCATTTAGGACTGGGAAACAAACGCTAGCTCGCCTTACAAGAAACACACTCTGCTTTTTAGAAAAGAGCACTCTTCTACTCTACTGTGTTTCCTATGGTGTCTGAACAGTGAGCTTGCACATAACAAAAGAACTGTGCTTCCTACATACGGGCCATATCTAGTTCAACTCTGCTTAGGAATCTGACAAGAACAGTAGCTCCTCTTCAGTCCAATACACTGTACTTGCTGGGAACAGATGCGAGTGCTATTTGCACTGTGTATGGGAATGGAGCGCAGAAGTGACTCTTCTACCAGAAAACAACTCTTCCTCGTAGGACCAGGAACTGCATGTGATTCAACTCCATTTAGGACTGGGAAAAAAACACTAGCTCGCCTTACAAGAAACACACTCTGCTTCTGAGAAAAGAGACACTCTTCTACTCTACTGTGTTTCCTTTAGGGCCAGAACAGTAAGCTTGCTCAGAGCAAAAGAACTGTAATTCCTACACACATGGGCCATATCTAGTTCAACTCTTCTTAGGAAACTGACAAGAACAGTAGCTCATCTTCAGTCCAATTCACTGTTCTTGCTGGGAACAGACATGAGTGCTATTTGCATTGTCTATGGCAATGGAAGCTCAATAGTGACTCTTATTATTAGAAAACAACTCTTGCTCATAGGACCTGAAACTGCATGTGATTCATCTCCATTTAGGACTGGGAAACAAACGCTAGCTCGCCTTACGAGAAACACACTCTGCTTTTGAGAAATGAGCATTCTTCTACTCTACTGTGTTTCATATAAGGCCAGAAAAGTGAGCTTGCTCAGAAAAAGAACTGTACTTGCTACACACACGGGCCATATCTAGTTCAACTTTCCTTAGGAAACTGACAAGAACAGTTGCTCTTCTTCAGAACAATTCACTGTTCTTGCTGGGAACAGACGCGAGTGCTCTTTGCACTGTGTATGGCAATGGAAGCACAATAGTGACTGTTCTTACCAGAAAACAACTCTTGCTCATAGGACCAGAAACTGCATGTGATTCAACTCCATTTTAGACTGGGAAACAAACGCTAGCTCGCCTTATAAGAAACACACTCTGCTGTTGAGAATAGAGCACTCTTCTACTCTAGTGTTTTTCCTATGGTGTCCGAACAGTGAGCTTGCTCATATCAAAAGAACTGTGCTTCCTACACACGGGCCATATCTAGTTCAACTCTGCTTAGGAAACTGACAAGAACAGTAGCTCCTCTTCGGTCCAATACACTGTAGTTGCTGGGAACAGACGCGAGTGCTATTTGCACTGTGTATTGGAATGGAGCACAGAAGTTACTCTTCTACCAGAAAACAACTCTTCCTAGTAGGACCAGAAACTGCATGTGATTCAACTCCATTTAGGACTGGGAAACAAACACTCGCTCGCCTTATAAGAAACACACTCTGCTTTTGAGAAATGAGCATTCTTCTACTCTACTGTGTTTCCTATAAGGCCAGAAAAGTGAGCCTGCTCAGAAAAAAAGAACTGTACCTGCTAAACACGAGCCATATCTAGTTCAACTCTGTTTAGGAAACTGACAAGAACAGTAGATCCTTTTCAGTCCAATACACTGTACATGCTGGTATCAGACAGCAGTGATATTTGCCCTGTGTATGACAATTGGATCACAATAGTGACTCTTCTTACCAGAAAACAACTCTTGCTCGTAGGACCAGAAACTGCATGTGATTCAACTTCATGTAGGACTGGGAAACAAACACTAGCTTTCCTTACAAGAAACACACTCTGCTTTTGAAAAAAGAGCACCCTTCTACTCTACTGTGTTTCCTATGGGTTCCAAACAGTGAGCTTGCTCAGAAAAAAAGAACTGTGCTTTTTACACACACGGGCCATATCAAGTTCAACTCTGCTTAGGAACCTGACAAGAACAGTAGCTCCTCTTCAGTCCAATACTCTGTACTTGCTGGGAACAGAAGCGAGTGCTATTTGCACTGTGTATGGCAATGGGAGCGCAATAGTGACTCTTCATACCAGAAAACAACTCTTGCTCGTAAGACCAGAAACTGCATGAGATTCAACTCCTTTTAGGACTGGGAAACAAATGCTAGCTTGCCTTACATGAAACACACTCTGCTTTTGAGAAAAGAGCACTCTTCTATTCTACTGTGTTTCCTATGGGGTCCGAACAGTGAGCTTGCTCAGAACAAAAGAACTGTGCTTCCTACACACACGGGCCATATCTAGTTCAACTCTGCTTAGGAAACTGCCAAGAACAATAGCTCCTCTTCCTTCCAATACACTGTAATTGCAGGGAACAGACGCGAGTGCTATTTGCACTGTGTATGGCAATTGGAGCACAATAGTGACTTGTCTTACCAGAAAACAACTCTTGCTCTTAGGACAAAAAACTGCATGTGACTCAACTCCATTTAGGACTAGGAAACAAACGCTAGCTCGACTTCCAAGAAACACACTCTGCTTTTGAGAAAAGAGCACTCTTCTACTCTACTGTGTTTCCTATAGAGCCAGAGGAGTGAACGTGCTCAGAACATTAGAACTGTGCTTCCTACACACACGGCCATATCTAGTTCAATTCTGCTTAGGAACCTGACAAGAACAGTAGATCCTCTTCAGTCCAATACACTGTACTTGCTGGGAACAGACGCCAGTGCTATTTATCCTGTGTATGGCAATGGCAGCGAAATAGTGACTCTTCTTACCATAAAACAACCATTTCTCGTAGGATTAGAAACTGCATGTGATTCAACTCCATTTAGGACTGGGAAACAAACGCTAGCTCGACTTACAAGAAACACACTCTGCTTTTGAGAAAAGAGCACTCTTCTACTCTACTGTGTTTCCTATGGGGTCCGAACAGTGAGCTTGCTCAGAACAAAAGAACTGTGCTTCCTATACACACGGCCATATCTAGTTCAATTCTGCTTAGGAACCTGACAAGAACAGTAGATCCTCTTCAGTCCAATACACTGTACTTGCTGGGAACAGACGCCAGTGCTATTTGTCCTGTGTATGGCAATGGCAGCGCAATAGTGACTCTTCTTACCAGAAAACAACTCTTGCTTGTAGGACCAGAAACTGCATGTGATTCAACTCCATTTAGGACTGGGAAACAAAAGCTAGCTCACTTTACAAGAAACACACTCTGCTTTAGAGAAAAGAGCACTCTTCTACTCTACTGTGTTTCATATAGGGCCAGAACAGTGAGCTTGCTCAGAACAAAAGAACTGTGCTTCCTACACACGGGCCATATCTAGTTCAACTCTGCTTAGGAAACTGACAAGAACAGTAGCTCCTCTTCAGTCCGATACACTGTACTTGCTGGGAACAGACGCGAGTGCTATTTGCACTGTGTATGTCAATAGGAGCACAATAGTGACTTTCCTTACCAGAAAACAACTCTTGCTCATAAGACCAGAAACTGCATGAGATTCAACTCCATTTAGGACTGGGAAACAAATGCTAGCTCGCCTTACATGAAACACACTCTGCTTTTGAGAAAAGAGCACTCTTCTACTCTACTGTGTTTCCTATGGTGTCTGAACAGTGAGCTTGCTCAGAACAAAAGAACTGTGCTTCCTACACACATGGGCCATATCTAGTTCAACTCTGCTTAGGAAACTGACAAGAACAATAGCTCCTCTTCCTTCCAATACACTGTAATTGCAGGGAACAGACGCATGTGCTATTTGCACTGTGTATGGCAATTGGAGCACAATAGTGACTCATCTTACCAGAAAGTAACTCTTGCTCGTAGGACAAAAAACTGCATGTGACTCAACTCCATTTAACTGGGAAACAAACGCTAGCTCGACTTCCAAGAAACACACTCTGCTTTTGAGAAAAGAGCACTCTTCTACTCTACTGTGTTTCCTATGTGTTCCGAACAGTGAGCTTGCTCAGAACAAAAAAACTGTGCTTCCTACTCACACGGCCATATCTAGTTCAACTTTGCATAGGAAACTGACAAGAACAGTAGCTCCTCTTTAGTCCGATACACTGTACTTGCTGGAAAGAGACGCGAGTGCTATTTGCACTGTGTATGTCAATGGGAGCACAATAGTAACTCGTCTTACCAGAAAACAACTCTTGCTCGTAGGAACAGAAACTGAATGTGATTCAACTCCATTTAGGATTGGGAAACAAACGCTAGCTCGCCTTACAAGAAACACACTCGGCTTTAGAGAAAAGAGCACTCTTCTACTCTACTGTGCTACCTATAGGGCCAGAACAGTGAGCTTGCTCAGAACATAAGAACTGTGCTTCCTACACACGGGCCATATCTAGTTGAACTCTGCTTAGGAAACTGACAAGAACAGTAGCTCCTCTTCAGTCCAATACACTGTACTTGCGGGGAACAGACGCCAGTGTTATTTGCACTGTGTATGGCAATTGGAGCACAATATTGACTTGTCTTACGAGAAAACAACTCTTGCTCGTAGGACAAAAAACTGCATGTGACTCAACTCCATTTGGGACTGGGAAACAAACGCTAGCTCGACTTCCAAGAAACACACTCTGCTTTTGAGAAAAGAGCACTCTTCTACTCTACTGTGTTTCCTATGTGTTTCGAACAATGAGCTTGCTCAGAACAAAAAAACTGTGCTTCCTACACACACGGCCATATCTAGTTCAAGTCTGCTTAGGAACCTGACAAGAACAATTGATCCTCTTCAGTCCAATACACTGTACTTGCTGGGAACAGACGCCAGTGCTATTTGTCCTGTGTATGGCAATGGCAGCGCAATAGTGACTCTTCTTACCAGATAACAACTCTTGCTTGTAGGACCAGAAACTGCATGTGATTTAACTCCATTTAGGATGAGGAAACAAACGCTAGCTCGCGTTACAAAAACACACTCTGCTTTTGAGAAAAGAGCACTCTTCTACTCTACTGTATTTCAAACAGGGCCAGAACAGTGAGCTTGTTCAGAACATAAGAACTGTGCTTCCTACACACACGGGCCATATCTAGTTCAACTCTGCTTAGGAAACTGACAAGAACAGTAGCTCCTCTTCAGTCCGATACACTGTAATTGCTGGGAATAGACGCGAGAGCTATTTGCACTATGTATGGCAAGGGGACCGCAATAGTGACTTTCCTTACCAGAAAACAACTCTTGCTCTTAGGACCAGAAACTTCATGAGATTCAACTCCATTTAGGACTGGGAAACAAACGCTAGCTCGACTTCCAAGAAACACACTGTGCTTTAGAGAAAAGAGCACTCTTCTACTCTACTGTGTTTCCTATGTGTTCCGAACAGTGAGCTTGCTCAGAACAAAAAAACTGTGCTTCCTACACACGGCCATATCTAGTTCAATTCTGCTTAGGAACCTGACAAGAACAGTAGATCCTCTTCAGTCCGATACACTGTACTTGCTGGGAACAGACGCGAGTGCTATTTTCACTGTGTATGGCAATTGGAGCACAATAGTGACTCGTCTTACCAGAAAAAAACTCTTGCTCGTAGGACAAAAAACTGCAATTGACTCAACTCCATTTAGGACTGGGAAACAAACGCTAGCTCGCCTTACAAGAAACACACTCTGCTTTAGAGAAAAGAGCACTCTTGTACTCTACTGTGTTTCCTATGGGGCCAGAACAGTGAGCTTGCTCAGAACATAAGAACTGTGCTTCATACACACACGGGCCATATCTAGTTCAACTCTGCTTAGGAACCTGACAAGAACAGTAGCTCCTCTTCAGTCCAATACAATCTAATTGCTGGGAACAGACGCATGTGCTATTTGCACTGTGTATGGCAATGGGAGCGCAATAGTGACTTTCCTTACCAGAAAACAACTCTTGCTCGTAGGACCAGAAACTGCATGAGATTCCACTCCATTTAGGACTGGGAAACAAATGCTAGCTTGCCTTACAAGAAACAAACTCTGCTTTTGAGAAAAGAGCACTCCTCTACTCTACTGTGTTTCCTATGGGGTCCGAACAGTGAGCTTGCTCAGAACAAAAAAAACTGTGCTTCCTACACACATGGCCATATCTAGTTCAATTCTGCTTATAAACCTGACAAGAACAGTAGATCCTTTTCAGTCCAATACACTGTACTTGCTGGGAACAAACGCCAGTGCTAATTGTGTTTTGTATGGCAATGGCAGTGCAATAGTGACTCTTCTTACCAGAAAACAACTCTTGCTCATAGGACCCAAAACTGCATGTGATTCAACTCCATTTAGGACTGGGAAACAAACACTAGCTCGCCTTACAAGAAACACATTCTGCATTTGAGAAAAGAGCACTCTTCTACTCTACTGTGTTTCCTATGGGGTCCAAACAGTGAGCTTGCTCAGAACAGAAAACTTTGATTCCTACACACGGACCATATCTAGTTCAACTCTGCTTAGGAAACTGACAAGAACAGTAGCTCCTCTTCTGTCCGATACACTGTAATTGCTGGGAACAGACGCGAGTGCTATTTGCACTGTGTATGGCAATGGGAGCACAATAGTGACTCTTCTTACCAGAAAACAACTCTTGCTCATAGGACCAGAAACTGCATGAGATTCAACTCCTTTTAGGACTGGGAAACAAACGCTAGCTCGCATTACAAGAAACACACTCTGCTTTTGAGAAAAGAGCACTCTTCTACTCTACTGTGTTTCCTAAGTGGTCCGAACAGTGAGCTTGCTCAGAACAAAAAAACTGTGCTTCCTCCACACACGGCCATATCTAGTTCAATTCTGCTTAGGAACCTGACAAGAACAGTAGATCCTCTTCAGTCCAATACAGTGCACTTGCTGGGAACAGACAACAGTGCTATTTGTCCTGTGTATGGCAATGGCAGCACAATAGTGACTCTTCTTACTAGAACACAACTCTTGCTCGTAGGACCAGAAACTGCATGGGATTCAACTCCATTTAGGACTGGGAAACAAATGCTAGCTCGCCTTACAAGAAACACCCTCTGCTTTTGAGAAAAGAGCACTATTCTACTCTACTGTGTTTCTGCTGTGGTCAAAACAGTGAGCTTGCTCAGTACAAAGGAACTGTGCTTCCTACACACACGGCCATATCTAATTCAATTCTGATTAGGAACCTGACTAGAACAGTAGATCCTCTTCAGTCCAATACACTGTACTTGCTGGGAACAGACGCCAGTGCTATTTGTCCTGTGTATGGCAATGGCAGCACAATAGTGACTATTCTTACCATAAAACAACTCTTGCTCGTAGGACCAGAAACTGCATGTGATTCAACTCCATTTAGAACTGGGAAACAAACGCTAGTTTGCCTTACAAGAAACACACTCTGCTTTAGAGAAAAGAGCACTCTTCTACTCTACTGTGTTTCCTATAGAGCCAGAACAGTGAGTTTCCTCAGAACAAAAGAACTGCGCTTCCTGCACACAGGGGCCATATATATTCAATTCTGCTTAGGAAACTGACAAGAACAGTAGATCCTCTTCAGTCCAATACAGTGCACTTGCTGGGAACAGACAACAGTGCTATTTGTCCTGTGTATGGCAATGGCAGCACAATAGTGACTCTTCTTACTAGAACACAACTCTTGCTCGTAGGACCAGAAACTGCATGGGATTCAACTCCATTTAGGACTGGGAAACAAATGCTAGCTCGCCTTACAAGAAACACCCTCTGCTTTTGAGAAAAGAGCACTATTCTACTCTACTGTGTTTCTGCTGTGGTCAAAACAGTGAGCTTGCTCAGTACAAAGGAACTGTGCTTCCTACACACACGGCCATATCTAATTCAATTCTGATTAGGAACCTGACTAGAACAGTAGATCCTCTTCAGTCCAATACACTGTACTTGCTGGGAACAGACGCCAGTGCTATTTGTCCTGTGTATGGCAATGGCAGCACAATAGTGACTATTCTTACCATAAAACAACTCTTGCTCGTAGGACCAGAAACTGCATGTGATTCAACTCCATTTAGAACTGGGAAACAAACGCTAGTTTGCCTTACAAGAAACACACTCTGCTTTAGAGAAAAGAGCACTCTTCTACTCTACTGTGTTTCCTATAGAGCCAGAACAGTGAGTTTCCTCAGAACAAAAGAACTGCGCTTCCTGCACACAGGGGCCATATCTATTCAATTCTGCTTAGGAAACTGACAAGAACAGTAGATCCTCTTCAGTCCATACACTGTACATGCTGGGAACAGAGGCCAGTACTATTTGCTCTGTGTATTACAATGAGAGCGCAATAGTGACTCTTCTTACCAGAAAACAACTCTTGCTCCTAGGACCAGAAACTGCATGTGATTCAACTCCATTTAGGACTGGGAAACAAACGCTAGCTCGCCTTACAAGAAAAACACTGTGCTTTTGAGAATAGAGCACTCTTCTACTCTACTGTGTTTTTTATAGGGCCAGAACAGTGAGCTTGATCAGAACAAAAGAACTGTGCTTCCTTCACACGGGCCATATCTAGTTCAACTCTGCTTAGGAAACTGACAAGAACATTAGCTCCTCAACAGTCCGATACACTGTACTTGCGGGGAAGGGACCGAGTGCTATTTGCACTATGTATGGCAATGGGAGCGCAATAGTGACTTTCCTTACCAGAAAACAACTCTTGCTCGTAGGACCAGAAACTGCATGTGACTCAACTCCATTTAGGACTGGGAAAGAAACGCTAGCTCGCCTTACATGAAACACACTCTGCTTTTGAGAAAAGAGCACTCTTCTACTCTATTGTGTTTCCTATGTGGTCTGAACAGTGAGCTTGCTCAGAACAAAAAAACTGTGTTTCCTACACACACGGCCATATCTAGTTCAATTCTGCTTATAAACCTGACAAGAACAGAAGATCCTCTTCAGTCCAATACACTGTACTTGCTGGAACAGAAGCCAGTGCTATTTGTCTTGTGTATTGCAATGGCAGCGCAATAGTGACTCTTCTTACCAGAAAACAACTCTTGCTCGTAGGACCAGAAACTGCATGTGATTCAACTCCATTTAGGACTAGAAAACAAACGCTAGCTCGCCTTACAAGAAACACACTCTGCTTTTGAGAAAAGAGCACTCTTCTACTCTACTGTGTTTCCTATTGTGTCCAAACAGTGAGCTTGCTAAGAACAAAAAACTGTGCTTCCTACACACACGGGCCATATCTAGTTCAACTCTGCTTAGGAAACTGACAAGAACAGTAGCTTCTCTTCAGTCCAATACACTGTACTTGCTGGGAACAGATGCCAGTGCTATTTGCACTGTGTATGGCAATGGGAGCACAAGAGTGACTCTTTTTACCAGAAAAAACACTTGCTCATAGGACCAGAAACTGCATGTAATTCAACTCCATTTAGGACTGGGAAACAAACGCTAGCTCACCTTACCAGAAACACACTCTGCTTTTGAGAAAAGAGCACTCTTCTACTCTACTGTGTTTCCTATGGGGTCCAAACAGTGAGCTTGCTAAGAACAAAAAACTGTGCTTCCTACACACACGGGCCATATCTAGTTCAACTCTGCTTAGGAAACTGACAAGAACAGTAGCTTCTCTTCAGTCCAAAACACTGTACTTGCGGGGAACAGACGCAAGTGCTATTTGTCCTGTGTATGAAATGGCACCACAGTAGTGACTCTTCTTATGAGAAAAGATCTCTTGCTCGTAGGACCAGAAACTGCATGGGATTCAACTCCATTTAGGACTGGGAAACAAACGCTAGCTCGCATTACAAGAAACACACTCTGCTTTTGAGAAAAGAGCACTCTTCTACTCTACTGTGTTTCCTATAGGACCAGAACAGTGAGCTTCCTCAGAACAAAAGAACTGTGCTTCCTACACACACGGGCCATATCTAGTTCAACTCTGCTTAGGAAACTGACAAGAAGGGTAGCTCCTCTTCAGTCCAATACACTGTACTTGCGGGGAACAGACGGGAGTGCTATTTGCACTGTGTATGGCTATTGGAGCACAATAGTGACTCGTCTTACCAGAAAACAACTCTTGCTCGTAGGACAAAAAACTGCATGTGACTCAACTCCATTTATGACTGGGAACCATCGCTAGCTCGCCTTCCAAGAAACACACTCTGCTTTTGAGGAAAGAGCACTCTATACTCTACTGTGTTTCCTATGGTTTCCGAACAGTGAGCTTGCTCAGAACAAAAAAACTGTGCTTCCTACACACACGGCCATATCTAGTTCAAGTCTGCTTAGGAACCTGACAAGAACAGTAGATCCTCTTCCATACAATACACTGTACTTGCTGGGAAAAGACGCCAGTGTTATTTGTCCTGTGTATGGCAATGTCACCTCAATAGTGACTCTTCTTACCGGAAAACAACTCTTGCTGGTAGGACCAGAAACTGCATGGGATTCAACTCCATTTAGGACTGGGAAACAAACGCTAGCTCGCCTTACAAGAAACACACTCTGCTTTTGAGAAAAGAGCACTCTTCTACTCTAAAGTGTTTCCTATAGGGCCAGAACAGTGAGCTTGCTGAGAACAAAAGAACTGTGCTTCCTACACACACGGGCCATATCTAGTTCAACTCTGCTTAGGAAACTGACAAGAACAGTAGCTCCTCTTCAGTCCGATACACTGTACTTGCTGGGAACAGACGTGAGTGCTATTTGCATTGTGTATGTCAATGGGAGCACAATAGCGACTTTCCTTACCAGAAAACAACTCTTGCTCGTAGGACCAGAAACTGTATGTGATTCAACTCCATTTAGGACTGGGAAATAAACACTAGCTCGCCTTACAAGAAACACACTCTGCTTTTGAGAAAAGAGCCCTCTTCTACTCTAAAGTGTTTCCTGTAGGGCCAGAAGAGTGAGCTTGCCCAGAACAAAAGAACTGTGCTTCCAAAACACACGGCCATATCTAGTTCAATTCTGATTAGGAACCTGACAAGAACAGTAGATCCTCTTCAGATCCGATACACTGTATTTGCTGGGAACAGATGCGAGTGTGCTATTTGCACTGTGTATGGCAATGGGAGCTCAATAGTTACTTTCCTTACCAGAAAACAACTCTTGTTCGTAGGACCAGAAACTGCATGTGATTCAACTCCATTTAGGACTGGGAAACAAACGCTAGCTCGCCTTACAAGAAACACACTCTGCTTTTGAGAAAAGAGCACTCTTCTACTCTACTGTGTTTCCTAGGTGGTCCAAACAGTGAGCTTGCTCAGAACCAAAGAATTGTGCTTCCTACACACACGGCCATATCTAGTTCAATTCTGCTTAGGAACCTGACAAGAACAGTAGATCCTCTTCAGTCCAATACACTGTACTTGCTGGGAAGAGACGCCAGTGCTATTTGTCCTGTGTATGGCAAATGCAGTGCAATAGTGACTCTTCTTACCATAAAACAACTCTTGCTCGTAGGACCAGAAACTGCATGTGATTCAACTCCATTTAGGACTGGGAAACAAACGCTAGCTCGCCTTACAAGAAACACACTCTGCTTTAGAGAAAAGAGCACTCTTCTACTCTACTGTGTTTCCTATGGGGTCCAAACAGTGAGCTTGCTCAGAACAAAAGAACTGTGCTTCCTACACGGGAAATATCTAGCTCAACTCTGCTTAGGAAACTGACAAGAACAATAGCTCCTATTCATTCCAATACACTATACTTGCTGTGAACAGATGCGAGAGCTATTTGCACTGTGTATGGCATTTGGAGCGCAATAGTGACTCTTCTTACCAGAAAACAACTCTTGCTCTTAGGACCCAAAACTGCCTGTGACTCAACTCCATTTAGGACTGGGAAACAAACACGAGCTCACCTTACAAGAAACACACTCTGCTTTAGAGAAAAGAGCACTCTTCTACTCAACCGTGTTTCCATGAAGACCAAAACAGTGAGCTTGCTCAGAACAAAAGAACTGTGCTTCCTACACATACGGTCATATCTAGTTCAAATCTGCTTAGGAAATTGACAAGAATAGTAGATCCTCTTCAGTGCAATACACTGTACTTGCTGGGAACAGATGGCAGTGCTATTTGTCCTGTGTATGGCAATGGCAGCGCAATAGTGACTATTCTTACCATAAAACAACTCTTGTTCGTAGGACCAGAAACTGCATGTGATTCAACTCCATTTAGGACTCGGACACAAACCCTAGCTCGCCTTAAAAGAAACACACTCTGCTTTTGAGAAAAGAGCACTGTTCTACTCTACTGTGTTTCCTATAGGGCCAGAACAGTGAGCTTGCTGAGAACAAAAGAACTGTGCTTCCTACACAAACGGACCATATCTACTTCAACTATGATTTGGAAACTGACAAGAACAGTAGCTCCTATTCAGTCCAATACACTGTACTTGCTGGGAACAGACGCGAGTGCTATTTGCACTGTGTATGGCAATTGGAGCGAAATAGTGACTCTTCTTACCAGAAAACAACTCTTGCTCGTAGGACCAAAAACTGCATGTGACTCAACTCCATTTAGGACTGGGAAACAAATGCAAGCTCGCCTTACAAGAAACACACTCTGCTTTAGAGAAAAGAGCACTCTTCTATTCTACTGTGTTTCCTATAGGGCCAGAACAGTGAGCTTGCTCAGAACAAAAGAAATGTGCTTCCTACACACAAGGCCATATCTAGTTCAACTCTGCTTAGGAACCTGACAAGAACAGTAGATCCTCTTCAGTCCAATACACTGTACATGCTGGGAACAGACGCCAGCGCTATTTGCCCTGTGTATGACAATGGGAGCACAATAGTGACTCTTCTTACCAGAAAACAACTCTTGCTCGTAGGACCAGAAACTGCATGTGATTCAACTCCATTTTGGACTGGGAAATAAATGATAGCTCGTTTTACAAGAAACACACTCTGCTTTTGAGAAAAGAGCACTCTTCTACTCTACAGTGTTTCCTATCGGGTCAGAACAGTGAGCTTGCTGAGAACAAAAGAACTGTGCTTCCTACACACAGGGACCATATCTAGTTCAACTCTGCTTAGGAAACTGACAAGAACAGTAGCTCCTATTCAGTCCAATACACTGTACTTGCGGGGAACAGACGCGAGTGGTATTTGTACTGTGTATGGCAATTGGAGCGCAATAGTGACTCTTCTTACCAGAAAACAACTCTTGCTCTTAGGAACAAAAACTGCATGTGACGCAACTCCATTTAGGACTGGGAAACAAACGCGAGCTCGCCTTACAAGAAACACACTCTGCTTTTGAGAAAAGAGCACTCTTCTACTCTACTGTGTTTCCTACAGGACCAAAACAGTGAGATTGCTCAGAACAAAAGAACTGTGCTTCCTACACACACGGTCATATCTAGTTCAATTCTGCTTAGGAAAGTGACAAGAATAGTAGATCCTCTTCAGTCCAATACACTGTACTTGCTGGGAACAGACGCGAGTGCTATTTGCCCTGTGTATGACAATGGGAGCACAATAGTGACTCTTCTTACCAGAAAAAAATCTCTTCCTCGTAGGACCAGAAACTGCATGTGATTCAACTCCATTTAGGACTGGGAAACAAATGCTAGCACGCCTTACAAGAAAAACTCTGTGCTTTTGACAAAAGAGCATTCTTCTACTATACTGTGTTTCCTATAGGGCCAAAACAGTGAGCTTCCTCAGAACAAAAGAACTGTGCTTCCTGCACACAGGGGCCATATCTATTCAATTCTGCTTAGGAAACTGACAAGAACAGTAGATCCTCTTCAGTCCAATACACTGTACATGCTGGGAACAGACGTCAGTACTATTTGCCCTGTGTATGACAATGGGAGCACAATAGTGACTCTTCTTACCAGAAAACAACTCTTGTTCCTAAGACCAGAAACTGCATGTGACTCAACTCCATTTAGGACTGGGAAACAAACGCTAGCTCGCCTTACAATAAATACACTCTGCTTTTGAGAAAAGAGCACTCTTCTACTCAACTGTGTTTCCTGTAGGGCCAGAACAGTGAGCTTGCTCAGAACAAAAGAACTGTGCTTCCTACACACACGGCCATATCTAGTTCAATTCTGTTTAGGAACCTGACAAGAACAGTAGATCCCCTTCAGTCCAATACACTGTACTTGCTGGGAACAGACGCCAGTGCTATTTGTCCTGTGTATGGCAATGGCAGTGCAATATTGACCCCTCTTACCAGAAAACAACTCTTGCTCGTAGGACCAGAAACTGCGTGAGATTCAACTCCATTTAGGACTGGGAAACAAACGCTAGCTCGCATTACAAGAAACACACTCTGCTTTTGAGAAAAGAGCCCTCTTATACTCTAAAGTGTTTCCTATAGGGCCAGAACAGTGAGCTTGCTCAGAAAAAAAAACTGTGCTTCCTTCACACACGGGCCATATCTAGTTCAACTCTGCTTAGGAAACTGACAAAAACAGTAGCTCCTCTTCAGTCCGGTACACTGTACTAGCTGGGAACACACGCGAGTGCTATTTGCACTGTGTATGGCAATGGGAGCGCCATAGTGACTTTCCTTACCAGAAAACAACTCTTGCTCGTAGGAACAAAAACTGCATGGTATTCAACACCATTTAGGACTGGGAAACAAATGCTAGCTCGCCTTACAAGAAACACACTCTGCTTTTGAGAAAAGAGCACTCATCTACTCTACTGTGTTTCCTGTGGGGTCCAAACAGTGAGCTTGCTCAGAACAGAAAACTGTGCTTCCTAAACACGGACCATATCTAGTTCAACTCTGCTTATGAAACTGACAAGAACAGTAGCTCCTCTTCAGTCCGATACACTGTAATTCCTGGGAACAGACGCGAGTGCTATTTGTCTTGTGTAGGGCAATGGGAGCGCAATAGTGACTTTCCTTACGAGAAAACAACTCTTGCTCGTAGGACCAGAAACTGCATGTGATTCAACTCCATTTAGGACTGGGAAACAAACACTGGCTCGCCTTACAAGAAACACACCCTGCTTTTGAGAAAAGAGCACTCTTCTACTCTACTGTGTTTCCTATGTGGTCAAAACAGTGAGCTTGATCAGAAAAAAGAACTGAGCTTCCTACACACACGGGCCATATCTCGTTCAACTCTGTTTAGGAAACTGACAACAACAGTAGCTACTCTTCAGTCCGATACACTGTACTTGCTGGGAACAGACGCGAGTGCTATTTGCACTGTGTATGGCAATGGGAGCACAATAGTGACTCTTCTTACCAGAAAACAACTCTTGCTCGTAGGACCAGAAAATGCATGAGATTCAACTCCATTTAGGACTGGGAAACAAACGCTAGCTCGCATTACAAGAAACACACTCTGCTTTTGAGAAAAGAGCCCTCTTATACTCTAAAGTGTTTCCTATAGGGCCAGAACAGTGATCTTGCTCAGAAAAAAAAAAACTGTGCTTCCTACACACACGGGCCATATCTAGTTCAACTCTGTTTAGGAAACTGACAAAAACAGTAGCTCCTCTTCAGTACGATACCCTGTACTAGCTAAGAACACACGCGAGTGCTATTTGCACTGTGTATGGCAATGGGAGCACAATAGTGACTTTTCTTACCAGAAAACAACTCTTGCTTGTAGGACCAGAAACTGCATGTGATTCAACTCCATTTAGGACTGGGAAACAAATGCTAGCTCGCCTTACATGAAACACACTCTGCTTTTGAGAAAAGAGCACTCTTCTACTCTACTGACTTTCCTATGGGTCTGAACAGTGAGCTTGCTCAGAACAAAAGAACTGTGCTTCCTACACACACGGGCCATATCTAGTTCAACTCTGCTTAGGAAACTGACAAGAACAGTAGCTCCTCTTCAGTCCAATTCACCGTACATGCTAGGAACAGACGCCAGGACTATTTGCTCTGTGTATGACAATGGGAGCGCAATAGGGACTCTTCTTACCAGAAAACAACTTTTGCTCATAGGACCAGAAACTGCATGTGATTCAACTCCATTTAGGACTGGGAAACAAATGCTAGCTCGCCTTACATGAAACAAACTCTGCTTTTGAGAAAAGAGTACTCTTCTACTCTACTGAGTCTCCTATGGGATCCGAACAGTGAGCTTGCTCAGAACAAAAGAACTGTGCTTCCTACACACACGGGCCATATCTAGTTCAACTCTGCTTAGGAAACTGACAAGAACAGTAGCTCCTCTTCAGTCCGATGCACTGTACTTGCTGGGAACGGACCGAGTGCTATTTGCTCTATGTCTGGCAATGGGAGCGCAAAAGTGTCTTTCCTTACCAGAAACAAATTCTTAATCGTAGGACCAGAAACTGCATGTGATTCAACTCCATTTAGGACTGGGAAACAAATGCTAGCTCGCCTTACATGAAACACACTCTGCTTTAGAGAAAAGAGCACTCTTCTACTCTACTGTGTTTCTTATAGGGCCAGAACAGTGAGCTTGCTCAGAACAAGAGAACTGTTCTTCCTACACACACGCGCCATATCTCGTTCAACTCTGCTTAGGAAACTGACAAGAACAGTAGCTCCTCTTCAGTCCGATACACTGAACTTGCTGGGTACAGACGCGAGTGCTCTTTGCACTGTGTATGGCAATGGGAACACAATAGTGACTTTCCTTACCAGAAAACATCTCTTGCTCGTAGGACCAGAAACTGCATGTGATTCAACTCCATTTAGGACTGGGGAAAAAAACACTAGCTCGCCTTACAAGAAACACACTCTGCTTTTGAGAAAAGAGCACTCTTCTACTCTACTGTGTTTTCTACAGGGCCAGAACAGTGAGCTTGCTCAGAACAAAAGAACTGTGCTTCCTACAAACACGGCCATATGTAGTTCAATTCTGCTTAGGAACCTGACATGAAGAGTAGATCCTCTTCAGTCCAATACAGTGTACTTGCTGGGAACAGACAACAGTGCTATTTATCCTGTGTATGGCAATGGCAGCACAATAGTGACTCTTCTTACCAGAACACAACTCTTGCTCGTAGGACCAGAAACTGCATGGGATTCAACTCCATTTAGGACTGGGAAACAAATGCTAGCTCGCCTTCCAAGAAACACCCTCTGCTTTTGAGAAAAGAGCACTCTTCTACTCTACTGTGTTTCCTGTAGGACCAGAAAAGTGAGCTTGCTCAGAACAAAAGAATTGTGCTTCCTACACACACGGCCATATCTAGTTCAATTCTGATTAGGAACCTGAGAAGAACAGTAGATCTTCTTCAGTCCAATACACTGTACTTGGTGGGAACAGACGCCAGTGCTATTTGTCCTGTGTATGGCAATGGTAGCACAATAGTGACTATTCTTACCATAAAACAACTCTTGCTCGTAGGACCAGAAACTGCATGTGATTCAACTCCATTTAGGACTGGGAAACAAATGCTAGCTCGCCTTACAAGAAACACAATCTGCTTAAGAGAAAAGAGCACACCTCTACTCTACTGTGTTTCCTATGGGGTCCGAAAAGTGAGCTTGCTCAGAACAAAAAAACTGTGCTTCCTACACACACGGCCATATCTAGTTCAATTCTGCTTATAAACCTGACAAGAACAGTAGATCCTCTTCAGTCCAATACACTGTACTTGCTGGGAACAGACGCCAGTGCTAATTGTCTTTTGTATGGCAATGGCAGTGCAATAGTGACTCTTCTTACCAGAAAACAACTCTTGCTCGTAGGACCAAAAACTGCATGTGACTCAACTCCATTTAGGACTGGGAAACAAATGCAAGCTCGCCTTACAAGAAACACACTCTGCTTTAGAGAAAAGAGCACTCTTCTATTCTACTGTGTTTCCTATAGGGCCAGAACAGTGAGCTTGCTCAGAACAAAAGAAATGTGCTTCCTACACACAAGGCCATATCTAGTTCAACTCTGCTTAGGAACCTGACAAGAACAGTAGATCCTCTTCAGTCCAATACACTGTACATGCTGGGAACAGACGCCAGCGCTATTTGCCCTGTGTATGACAATGGGAGCACAATAGTGACTCTTCTTACCAGAAAACAACTCTTGCTCGTAGGACCAGAAACTGCATGTGATTCAACTCCATTTTGGACTGGGAAATAAATGATAGCTCGTTTTACAAGAAACACACTCTGCTTTTGAGAAAAGAGCACTCTTCTACTCTACAGTGTTTCCTATCGGGTCAGAACAGTGAGCTTGCTGAGAACAAAAGAACTGTGCTTCCTACACACAGGGACCATATCTAGTTCAACTCTGCTTAGGAAACTGACAAGAACAGTAGCTCCTATTCAGTCCAATACACTGTACTTGCGGGGAACAGACGCGAGTGGTATTTGTACTGTGTATGGCAATTGGAGCGCAATAGTGACTCTTCTTACCAGAAAACAACTCTTGCTCTTAGGAACAAAAACTGCATGTGACGCAACTCCATTTAGGACTGGGAAACAAACGCGAGCTCGCCTTACAAGAAACACACTCTGCTTTTGAGAAAAGAGCACTCTTCTACTCTACTGTGTTTCCTACAGGACCAAAACAGTGAGATTGCTCAGAACAAAAGAACTGTGCTTCCTACACACACGGTCATATCTAGTTCAATTCTGCTTAGGAAAGTGACAAGAATAGTAGATCCTCTTCAGTCCAATACACTGTACTTGCTGGGAACAGACGCGAGTGCTATTTGCCCTGTGTATGACAATGGGAGCACAATAGTGACTCTTCTTACCAGAAAAAAATCTCTTCCTCGTAGGACCAGAAACTGCATGTGATTCAACTCCATTTAGGACTGGGAAACAAATGCTAGCACGCCTTACAAGAAAAACTCTGTGCTTTTGACAAAAGAGCATTCTTCTACTATACTGTGTTTCCTATAGGGCCAAAACAGTGAGCTTCCTCAGAACAAAAGAACTGTGCTTCCTGCACACAGGGGCCATATCTATTCAATTCTGCTTAGGAAACTGACAAGAACAGTAGATCCTCTTCAGTCCAATACACTGTACATGCTGGGAACAGACGTCAGTACTATTTGCCCTGTGTATGACAATGGGAGCACAATAGTGACTCTTCTTACCAGAAAACAACTCTTGTTCCTAAGACCAGAAACTGCATGTGACTCAACTCCATTTAGGACTGGGAAACAAACGCTAGCTCGCCTTACAATAAATACACTCTGCTTTTGAGAAAAGAGCACTCTTCTACTCAACTGTGTTTCCTGTAGGGCCAGAACAGTGAGCTTGCTCAGAACAAAAGAACTGTGCTTCCTACACACACGGCCATATCTAGTTCAATTCTGTTTAGGAACCTGACAAGAACAGTAGATCCCCTTCAGTCCAATACACTGTACTTGCTGGGAACAGACGCCAGTGCTATTTGTCCTGTGTATGGCAATGGCAGTGCAATATTGACCCCTCTTACCAGAAAACAACTCTTGCTCGTAGGACCAGAAACTGCGTGAGATTCAACTCCATTTAGGACTGGGAAACAAACGCTAGCTCGCATTACAAGAAACACACTCTGCTTTTGAGAAAAGAGCCCTCTTATACTCTAAAGTGTTTCCTATAGGGCCAGAACAGTGAGCTTGCTCAGAAAAAAAAACTGTGCTTCCTTCACACACGGGCCATATCTAGTTCAACTCTGCTTAGGAAACTGACAAAAACAGTAGCTCCTCTTCAGTCCGGTACACTGTACTAGCTGGGAACACACGCGAGTGCTATTTGCACTGTGTATGGCAATGGGAGCGCCATAGTGACTTTCCTTACCAGAAAACAACTCTTGCTCGTAGGAACAAAAACTGCATGGTATTCAACACCATTTAGGACTGGGAAACAAATGCTAGCTCGCCTTACAAGAAACACACTCTGCTTTTGAGAAAAGAGCACTCATCTACTCTACTGTGTTTCCTGTGGGGTCCAAACAGTGAGCTTGCTCAGAACAGAAAACTGTGCTTCCTAAACACGGACCATATCTAGTTCAACTCTGCTTATGAAACTGACAAGAACAGTAGCTCCTCTTCAGTCCGATACACTGTAATTCCTGGGAACAGACGCGAGTGCTATTTGTCTTGTGTAGGGCAATGGGAGCGCAATAGTGACTTTCCTTACGAGAAAACAACTCTTGCTCGTAGGACCAGAAACTGCATGTGATTCAACTCCATTTAGGACTGGGAAACAAACACTGGCTCGCCTTACAAGAAACACACCCTGCTTTTGAGAAAAGAGCACTCTTCTACTCTACTGTGTTTCCTATGTGGTCAAAACAGTGAGCTTGATCAGAAAAAAGAACTGAGCTTCCTACACACACGGGCGATATCTCGTTCAACTCTGTTTAGGAAACTGACAACAACAGTAGCTACTCTTCAGTCCGATACACTGTACTTGCTGGGAACAGACGCGAGTGCTATTTGCACTGTGTATGGCAATGGGAGCACAATAGTGACTCTTCTTACCAGAAAACAACTCTTGCTCGTAGGACCAGAAAATGCATGAGATTCAACTCCATTTAGGACTGGGAAACAAACGCTAGCTCGCATTACAAGAAACACACTCTGCTTTTGAGAAAAGAGCCCTCTTATACTCTAAAGTGTTTCCTATAGGGCCAGAACAGTGATATTGCTCAGAAAAAAAAAAAAACTGTGCTTCCTACACACACGGGCCATATCTAGTTCAACTCTGTTTAGGAAACTGACAAAAACAGTAGCTCCTCTTCAGTACGATACCCTGTACTAGCTGGGAACACACGCGAGTGCTATTTGCACTGTGTATGGCAATGGGAGCACAATAGTGACTTTTCTTACCAGAAAACAACTCTTGCTTGTAGGACCAGAAACTGCATGTGATTCAACTCCATTTAGGACTGGGAAACAAATGCTAGCTCGCCTTACATGAAACACACTCTGCTTTTGAGAAAAGAGCACTCTTCTACTCTACTGACTTTCCTATGGGTCTGAACAGTGAGCTTGCTCAGAACAAAAGAACTGTGCTTCCTACACACACGGGCCATATCTAGTTCAACTCTGCTTAGGAAACTGACAAGAACAGTAGCTCCTCTTCAGTCCAATTCACCGTACATGCTAGGAACAGACGCCAGGACTATTTGCTCTGTGTATGACAATGGGAGCGCAATAGGGACTCTTCTTACCAGAAAACAACTTTTGCTCATAGGACCAGAAACTGCATGTGATTCAACTCCATTTAGGACTGGGAAACAAATGCTAGCTCGCCTTACATGAAACAAACTCTGCTTTTGAGAAAAGAGTACTCTTCTACTCTACTGAGTCTCCTATGGGATCCGAACAGTGAGCTTGCTCAGAACAAAAGAACTGTGCTTCCTACACACACGGGCTATATCTAGTTCAACTCTGCTTAGGAAACTGACAAGAACAGTAGCTCCTCTTCAGTCCGATGCACTGTACTTGCTGGGAACGGACCGAGTGCTATTTGCTCTATGTCTGGCAATGGGAGCGCAAAAGTGTCTTTCCTTACCAGAAACAAATTCTTAATCGTAGGACCAGAAACTGCATGTGATTCAACTCCATTTAGGACTGGGAAACAAATGCTAGCTCGCCTTACATGAAACACACTCTGCTTTAGAGAAAAGAGCACTCTTCTACTCTACTGTGTTTCTTATAGGGCCAGAACAGTGAGCTTGCTCAGAACAAGAGAACTGTTCTTCCTACACACACGCGCCATATCTCGTTCAACTCTGCTTAGGAAACTGACAAGAAC
This sequence comes from Peromyscus eremicus, assembly GCF_949786415.1. Classification (NCBI taxonomy): domain Eukaryota; kingdom Metazoa; phylum Chordata; class Mammalia; order Rodentia; family Cricetidae; genus Peromyscus; species Peromyscus eremicus. The sequence continues at coordinate 76,572 of NW_026735342.1, forward strand.
AGTAGCTCCTCTTCAGTCCGATACACTGAACTTGCTGGGTACAGACGCGAGTGCTCTTTGCACTGTGTATGGCAATGGGAACACAATAGTGACTTTCCTTACCAGAAAACATCTCTTGCTCGTAGGACCAGAAACTGCATGTGATTCAACTCCATTTAGGACTGGGGAAAAAAACACTAGCTCGCCTTACAAGAAACACACTCTGCTTTTGAGAAAAGAGCACTCTTCTACTCTACTGTGTTTTCTACAGGGCCAGAACAGTGAGCTTGCTCAGAACAAAAGAACTGTGCTTCCTACAAACACGGCCATATGTAGTTCAATTCTGCTTAGGAACCTGACATGAAGAGTAGATCCTCTTCAGTCCAATGCAGTGTACTTGCTGGGAACAGACAACAGTGCTATTTATCCTGTGTATGGCAATGGCAGCACAATAGTGACTCTTCTTACCAGAACACAACTCTTGCTCGTAGGACCAGAAACTGCATGGGATTCAACTCCATTTAGGACTGGGAAACAAATGCTAGCTCGCCTTCCAAGAAACACCCTCTGCTTTTGAGAAAAGAGCACTCTTCTACTCTACTGTGTTTCCTGTAGGACCAGAAAAGTGAGCTTGCTCAGAACAAAAGAATTGTGCTTCCTACACACACGGCCATATCTAGTTCAATTCTGATTAGGAACCTGAGAAGAACAGTAGATCTTCTTCAGTCCAATACACTGTACTTGGTGGGAACAGACGCCAGTGCTATTTGTCCTGTGTATGGCAATGGTAGCACAATAGTGACTATTCTTACCATAAAACAACTCTTGCTCGTAGGACCAGAAACTGCATGTGATTCAACTCCATTTAGGACTGGGAAACAAATGCTAGCTCGCCTTACAAGAAACACAATCTGCTTAAGAGAAAAGAGCACACCTCTACTGAACTGTGTTTCCTATGTGGTCCGAAAAGTGAGCTTGCTCAGAACAAAAAAACTGTGCTTTCTACACACACGGCCATATCTAGTTCAATTCTGCTTATAAACCTGACAAGAACAGTAGATCCTCTTCAGTCCAATACACTGTACTTGCTGGGAACAGACGCCAGTGCTAATTGTCTTTTGTATGGCAATGGCAGTGCAATAGTGACTCTTCTTACCAGAAAACAACTCTTGATCGTAGGACCCAAAACTGCATGTGATTCAACTCCATTTAGGACTGGGAAACAAACACTAGCTCGCCTTACAAGAAACACATTCTGCATTTGAGAAAAGAGCACTCTTCTACTCTACTGTGTTTCCTATGGGTCCAAACAGTGAGCTTGCTCAGAACAGAAAACTTTGCTTCCTACACACGGACCATATCTAGTTCAACTCTGCTTAGGAAAATGACAAGAACATTAGCTCCTCTTCTGTCCCATACACTGTAATTGCTGGGAACAGACGCGAGTGCTATTTGCACTGTGTATGGCAATGGGAGCACAATAGTGACTCTTCTTACCAGAAAACAACTCTTGCTCGTAGGACCAGAAACTGCATGAGATTCAACTCCATTTAGGACTGGGAAACAAACGCTAGCTCGCATTACAAGAAACACACTCTGCTTTTGAGAAAAGAGCACTCTTCTACTCTACTGTGTTTCCTATGTGGTTTGAACAGTGAGCTTGCTCAGAACAAAAAAAACTGTGCTTCCTCCACACACGGCCATATCTAGTTCAATTCTGCTTAGGAACCTGACAAGAACAGTAGATCCTCTTCAGTCCAATACAGTGTACTTGCTGGGAACAGACGACAGTGCTATTTGTCCTGTGTATGGCAATGGCAGCACAATAGTGACTCTTCTTACTAGAACACAACTCTTGCTCGTAGGACCAGAAACTGCATGGGATTCAACTCCATTTAGGACTGGGAAACAAATGCTAGCTCGCCTTACAAGAAACACCCTCTGCTTTTGAGAAAAGAGCACTATTCTACTCTACTGTGTTTCCGCTGTGGTCAAAACAGAGAGCTTGCTCAGTACAAAGGAACTGTGCTTCCTACACACACGGCCATATCTAATTCAATTCTGATTAGGAACCTGACTAGAACAGTAGATCCTCTTCAGTCCAATACACTGTACTTGCTGGGAACAGACGCCAGTGCTATTTGTCCTGTGTATGGCAATGGCAGCACAATAGTGACTATTCTTACTATAAAACAACTCTTGCTCGTAGGACCAGAAACTGCATGTGATTCAACTCCATTTAGAACTGGGAAACAAACGCTAGTTTGCCTTACAAGAAACACACTCTGAGCCGGGCGGTGGTGGCACACGCCTTTAATCCCAGCACTCGGGAGGCAGAGCCAGGCGGATCTCTGTGAGTTCGAGGCCAGCCTGGGCTACCAAGTGAGTTCCAGGAGAGGCGCAAAGCTACACAGAGAAACCCTGTCTCGAAAAACCAAAAAAAAAAAAAAAAAAAAAGAAACACACTCTGCTTTAGAGAAAAGAGCACTCTTCTACTCTACTGTGTTTCCTATAGAGCCAGAACAGTGAGTTTCCTCAGAACAAAAGAACTGCGCTTCCTGCACACAGGGGCCATATCTATTCAATTCTGCTTAGGAAACTGACAAGAACAGTAGATCCTCTTCAGTCCATACACTGTACATGCTGGGAACAAATGCCAGTACTATTTGCTCTGTGTATGACAATGAGAGCGCAATAGTGACTCTTCTTACCAGAAAACAACTCTTGCTCCTAGGACCAGAAACTGCATGTGATTCAACTCCATTTAGGACTGGGAAACAAACGCTAGCTCGCCTTACAAGAAAAACACTGTGCTTTTGAGAAAAGAGCACTCTTCTACTCTACCGTGTTTTTTATAGGGCCAGAACAGTGAGCTTGATCAGAACAAAAGAACTGTGCTTCCTTCACACGGGCCATATCTAGTTCAACTGTGCTTAGGAAACTGACAAGAACATTAGCTCCTCAACAGTCCGATACACTGTACTTGCTGGGAAGGGACCGAGTGCTATTTGCACTATGTATGGCAATGGGAGCGCAATAGTGACTTTCCTTACCAGAAAACAACTCTTGCTCGTAGGACCAGAAACTGCATGTGATTCAACTCCATTTAGGACTGGGAAAGAAACGCTAGCTCGCCTTACATGAAACACACTCTGCTTTTGAGAAAAGAGCACTCTTCTACTCTATTGTGTTTCCTACGTGGTCCGAACAGAGCTTGCTCAGAACAAAAAAACTGTGTTTCCTACACACACGGCCATATCTAGTTCAATTCTGCTTATAAACCTGACAAGAACAGTAGATCCTCTTCAGTCCAATACACTGTACTTGCTGGAACAGACGCCAGTGCTATTTGTCTTGTGTATGGCAATGTCAGCGCAATAGTGACTCTTCTTACCAGAAAACAACTCTTGCTCGTAGGACCAGAAACTGCATGTGATTCAACTCCATTTAGGACTAGAAAACAAACGCTAGCTCGCCTTACAAGAAACACACTCTGCTTTTGAGAAAAGAGCACTCTTCTACTCTTCTGTGTTTCCTATTGGGTCCAAACAGTGAGCTTGCTAAGAACAAAAAACTGTGCTTCCTACACACACGGGCCATATCTAGTTCAACTCTGCTTAGGAAACTGACAAGAACAGTAGCTTCTCTTCAGTCCAATACACTGTACTTGCTGGGAACAGATGCCAGTGCTATTTGCACTGTGTATGGCAATGGGAGCACAAGAGTGACTCTTTTTACCAGAAAAAACACTTGCTCATAGGACCAGAAACTGCATGTAATTCAACTCCATTTAGGACTGGGAAACAAACGCTAGCTCACCTTACCAGAAACACACTCTGCTTTTGAGAAAAGAGCACTCTTCTACTCTACTGTGTTTCCTATGGGGTCCAAACAGTGAGCTTGCTAAGAACAAAAAACTGTGCTTCCTACACACACGGGCCATATCTAGTTCAACTCTGCTTAGGAAACTGACAAGAACAGTAGCTTCTCTTCAGTCCAATACACTGTACTTGCGGGGAACAGACGCGAGTGCTATTTGTCCTGTGTATGCAATGGCACCACAGTAGTGACTCTTCTTACGAGAAAAGATCTCTTGCTCATAGGACCAGAAACTGCATGGGATTCAACTCCATTTAGGACTGGGAAACAAACGCTAGCTCGCATTACAAGAAACACACTCTGCTTTTGAGAAAAGAGCACTCTTCTACTCTAAAGTGTTATCTATAGGGCCAGAACAGTGAGCTTGCTGAGAACAAAAGAACTGTGCTTCCTACACACACGGGCCATATCTAGTTCAACTCTGCTTAGGAAACTAACAAGTACATTAGCTCCTCTTCAGTCCGATACACTGTAAGAGCTGGGAACACACGCGAGTGCTATTTGCACTGTGTATGTCAATGAGAGCGCAATAGTGACTTTCCTTACCAGAAAACAACTCTTCCTCATAGGACCAGAAACTGCATGTGATTCAACTCCATTTAGGACTGGGAAACAAATGCTAGCTCGCCTTACATGAAACACACACTGCTTTTGAGAAAAGAGCACTCTTCTACTCTACTGTGTTTCCTATGGGGTCCGAAAAGTGAGCTTGCTCAGAACAAAAGAACTGTGCTTCCTACACACACGGGCCATATCTAGTTCAACTCTGCTTAGGAAACTGACATGAACAGTAGATCCTCTTCAGTCCAATACACTGTACTTGCTGGGAACAGATGCAAGTGCTATTTGCACTGTGTATGGCAATGGGAGTGCAATAGTGACTCTTTTTACCAGAAAAAAACTCTTGCTCGTAGGACCAAAAACTGCATGTGTCTCAACTCCATTTAGGACTGGGAAAGAAATGCTAGCTCGCCTTACAAGAAAAACACTCTGCTTTTGAGAAAAGAGCACTGCTGTGGGATGTATGGCAAATGTGTTGCTAATTAATCCATAAAACACTGATTGGCTGTTGGCTAGGCAGGAAGTGTAGGCGGGGCAAGGAGGAGAATAAAGCAGGGAAGTGGAAGGCTGAGAGAGAGACACTGCCAGCCGCCATCAGGACAAGGAAGATGTAAGGTACCAGTAAGCCCTGAGCCATGTGGCAAAGTAAAAATTAATAGAATTCTGCTAAATATAAGAGTAAGAGCTAGACAATAACAGGCCTTAGCTAATGGCCAAGCAGTTTAAATAATGTAAGAGTCTTTGTGTTTATTTTATAAGTGGGCTCTGAGACTGGCGGGACTTGGTGGTGGGAGCTGGAGAGAAATTCTCCAGCAACAAATGGCGTCCAATGTGTTGGCAAGAGTTTCCACCTAAAAACTGAGAAAAAAGATTGTAAAACGGAGCTAAAAACAGCTCCAGTTGTCTCTTTCAAGCTAGTGGCAGCCTGCGTGTTTGAGCTACTATGGCGGGTTCCTGGCGTGCATGCTTGACCTGCAGTATGGCGGGAATGAGGCCTCTGCAAGTGGCACATTAAGCTGTGTGGTGGATTTAGCCTTTGCTAGTACAAAACAAAAGAAAACAAAAAAAAAGAGATTTCTGGGCTACATGCTGCTTTGATAGAAGCAGAGACCCACTATTTCTGAGAGTTGATGGCTCCCAGAGCTGGCGGAAAATGTAGCCATGTTGGGAAGCCGAGGTGGGCGGAGCCAGCAGCCACAGCTGCTGCAGTTTAAAGCAATAGATTCACAATAAGACAGATTCAGATGTAATAGTTTACAATGTGTGTAAAAGATACGTAGGCTTGAAAGAGACAAAAAAGGTGATATATAGAGTTATAGAAACAAATACATAGTTTTAAAAAATAAAGTCATTAAAGAGACAGTAAAGGTAGTATAAAAAATAAGCCATGTAAAAATGGATATTACACAGGGAATCTGGATTGTGTTGTCGTTGGGACTTTTAACTGCAGAAAAACATTTGATTGTAAAAGCTGTAGAGTTATGCCAAAATGTATATTTTAAAGATACCTTGACTTCAAAATTTGGATGTAAGGATATGTTGCTTTGGAAAAGAGTCTCTTTTGTTTCCACAGAAAGCCAGAGGCTATGGATTTGTTCAAGATTAAGATACATCAGGTTTGACCAGCCAAGACCCCCTGAAGGTCTCCTATGACACCATGGCCCAGATGATCCAACATCCAGAATGGTTTAAAGGCATCTGGCTCAGACGATACAGCCTCATGGACTATTCCATAATTCTAAATTTTTTTTTGTTTCCCCACAAGATACAGCGCCCCATTCCAGCAGGAAGTAGTAAGAGAAGCTACGCCCAAATTGCCAAATTATATGTAATTTTACTTTGTTAAGGTTAAAACCTTACTTTTTGAAAAAAAAAAAGGGGCAAGTGCTGTGGGATGTATGGCAAATGTGTTGCTAATTAATCAATAAAACACTGATTGGCCGTTGGCTAGGCAGGAAGTGTAGGCGGGGCAAGGAGGAGAATAAAGCGCGGAAGGGGAAGGCTGAGAGAGAGACACTGCCAGGCGCCATCAGGACAAGGAAGATGTAAGGTACCAGTAAGCCATGAGCCATGTGGCAAAGTAAAGATTAATAGAAATGGGCTAAATATAAGAGTAAGAGCTAGACAATAACAGGCCTGAGCTAATGGCCAAGCAGTTTAAATAATGTAAGAGTCTGTGTGTTTATTTTATAAGTGGGCTATGAGACTGGCGGGACTTGGTGGTGGGAGCTGGAGAGAAATTCTACAGCAACAGAGCACTCTTCTACTCTACTGTGTTTCCTATGGGGTCCAAACAGTGAGCTTGCTCAGAACAAAAGAACTGTGCTTCCTACACACATGGACCATATCTAGTTCAACTCTGCTTAGGAAACTGACAAGAACAGTAGCTACTATTCAGTCTAATACACTGTACTTGCTGGGAACAGACGCGAGTGCTATTTGCACTGTGTATGGAATTTGGAGCGCAATAGTGACTCTTCTTACCAGAAAACAACTCTTGCTCGTAGGAACAAAAACTGCCTGTGACTCAACTCCATTTATGACTGGGAAACAAACGCTAGCTCGCCTTACAAGAAACACACTCTGCTTCTGAGAAAAGAGCACTCTTCTAATCTACTGTGTTTCCTATAGGGCCAGAACAGTGAGCTTGCTCAGAACAAGAGAACTGTGCTTCCTACACACACGGGCCATATCTCGTTCAACTCTGCTTAGGAAACTGACAAGAACAGTAGCTCCTCTTCAGTCCGATACACTGTACTTGCTGGGAACAGACGCGAGTGCTATTTGCACTGTGTATGGCAGTGGGAACACAATAGTGACTTTCCTTACCAGAAAACAACTCTTGCTCGTAGGACCAGAAACTGCATGTGATTCAACTCCATTTAGGACTGGGAAACAAACGCTAGCTCGCCTTACAAGAAACACACTCTGCTTTTAAGAAAAGAGCACTCTTCTACTCTACTGTGTTTCCTATAGGGAAAGAATAGTGAGCTTGCTCAGAACAAAGAACTGTGCTTCCTACACACATGGCCGTATCTAGTTCAATTCTGCTTAGGAACCTGACAAGAACAGTAGATCCTCTTCAGTCCAATACACTGTACTTGATGGGAACAGACAAGAGTGCTATTTGTCCTCTGTATGACAATGGCAGCACAATAGTGACTCTTCTTACGAGAAAAGAACTCTTGCTCGTAGGACCAGAAACTGCATGGGATTCAACTCCATTTAGGACTGGGAAACAAACGCTAGCTCGCCTTACAAGAAACACACTCTGCTTTTGAGAAAAGAGCACTCTTCTACTCTACTGTGTTTCCTATGGGGTCCAAACAGTGAGCTTGCTCAGAACAAAAGAACTGTGCTTCCTACACACATCGACCATATCTAGTTCAACTCTGCTTTGGAAACTGACAAGAACAGAAGCTGCTCTTCAGTCCAATACAATGTACTTGCTGGGAACACACGCGAGTGCTATTTTACTGTGTATGGCAATGGGAGCACAATAGTGACTTCCTTACCAAAAAACAACTCTTGCTCATAGGACCAGTAACTGCATGTGATTTAACTCCATTTAGGACTGGGAAACAAACGCGAGTTCACCTTACAAGAAAAACACTCTGCTTTTGAGAAAAGAGCACTCTTCTACTCTACTGTGTTTCCTATGTGGTCCAAACAGTGAACTTGCTCAGAACAAAAAAACTGTGCTTCCTCCACACACGGCCATATCTAGTTCAATTCTGCTTAGGAACCTGACATGAACAGTAGATCCTTTTCAGTCCAATACACTGTACTTGCTGGGAACAGACAACAGTGCTATTTGTCCTGTGTATGGCAATGGCAGCACAATAGTGACTCTTCTTACGAGAAAAGATCTCTTGCTCGTAGGACCAGAAACTGCATGGGTTTCAACTCCATTTAGGACTGGGAAACAAACGCTAGCTCGCCTTACAAGAAACTCACTCTGCTTTTGAGAAAAGAGCACTCTTCTACTCTAAAGTGTTTCCTATAGGGCCAGAACAGTGAGCTTGCTGAGAACAAAAGAACTGTGCTTCCTACACACACGGGCCATATCTAGTTCAACTCTGCTTAGGAAACTAACAAGAACAGTAGCTCCTCTTCAGTCCGATACACTGTAATATCTGGGAACACACGCGAGTGCTATTTGCACTGTGTATGTCAATGAGTGCGCAATAGTGACTTTCCTTACCAGAAAACAACTCTTGCTTGTAGGACCAGAAACTGCATGTGATTCAACTCCATTTAGGACTGGGAAACAAATGCTAGCTCGCCTTACATGAAACACACACTGCTTTTGAGAAAAGAGCACTCTTCTACTCTACTGTGTTTCCTATGGGATCCGAAAAGTGAGCTTGCTCAGAACAAAAGAACTGTGCTTCCTACACACACGGGCCATATCTAGTTCAACTCTGCTTAGGAAACTGACATGAACAGTAGATCCTCTTCAGTCCAATACACTGTACTTGCTGGGAACAGATGCAAGTGCTATTTGCACTGTGTATGGCAATGGGAGTGCAATAGTGACTCTTCTTACCAGAAAAAAACTCTTGCTCGTAGGACCAAAAACTGCATGTGTCTCAACTCCATTTAGGACTGGGAAAGAAACGCTAGCTCGCCTTACAAGAAAAACACTCTGCTTTTGAGAAAAGAGCACTCTTCTAATATACTGTGTTTCCTACAGCGAAAGAACAGTGAGCTTGCTCAGAACAAAGAACTGTGCTTCCTACACACATGGCCGTATCTAGTTCAATTCTGCTTAGGAACCTGACAAGAACAGTAGATCCTCTTCAGTCCAATACACTGTACATGCTGGGAACAGACGCCAGTGCTATTTGCTCTGTGTAAAACAATGGGAGCACAATAGTGACTCTTCTTACCAGAAAACAACTCTCGCTCGTAGGAACAGAAACTGCATGTGATTCAACTCCATTTAGGACTGGGAAACAAACGCTAGCTCGCCTTACAAGAAACACACTCTGCTTTTGAGAAAAGAACACTCTTCTACTCTACTGTGTTTCCTATGGGGTCCGAACAGTGAGCTTGCTCAGAACAAAAAAACTGTGCTTCCTCCACACACGGCCATATCTAGTTCAATTCTGCTTAGGAACCTTACATGAACAGTAGATCCTCTTCAGTCCAATACACTGTACTTGCTGGGAACAGACAACAGTGCTATTTGTCCTCTGTATGGCAATGGCAGCACAATAGTGACTCTTCTTACGAGAAAAGAACTCTTGCTCGTAGGACCAGAAACTGCATGGGATTCAACTCCATTTAGGACTGGGAAACAAACTCTAGCTCGCCTTACAAGAAACACACTCTGCTTTTGAGAAAAGAGCACTCTTCTACTCTACTGTGTTTCCTATGGGGTCCAAACAGTGAGCTTGCTCAGAACAAAAGAACTGTGCTTCCTACACACATCGACCATATCTAGTTCAACTCTGCTTTGGAAACTGACAAGAACAGAAGCTGCTCTTCAGTCCAATACACTGTACTTGCTGGGAACACACGCGAGTGCTATTTTACTGTGTATGGCAATGGGAGCACAATAGTGACTTCCTTACCAAAAAACAACTCTTGCTCGTAGGACCAGTAACTGCATGTGATTTAATTCCATTTAGGACTGGGAAACAAATGCTAGCTCGCCTTACAAGAAACACACTCTGCTTTTGAGAAAAGAGCACTCTTCTACTCTACTGTGTTTCCTATGTGGTCCGAAAAGTGAGCTTGCTCAGAACAAAAAAACTGTGCTTCCTCCACACACGGCCATATCTAGTTCAATTCTGCTTAGGAACCTTACATGAACAGAAGATCCTCTTCAGTCCAATACACTGTACTTGCTGGGAACAGACAACAGTGCTATTTGTCCTCTGTATGGCAATGGCAGCACAATAGTGACTCTTCTTACGAAAAAAGAACTCTTGCTCGTAGGACCAGAAACTGCATGAGATTCAACTCCATTTAGGACTGGGAAACAAATGCTAGCTCGCCTTACATGAAACACACACTGCTTTTGAGAAAAGAGCACTCTTCTACTCTACTGTGTTTCCTATGGGATCCGAAAAGTGAGCTTGCTCAGAACAAAAGAACTGTGCTTCCTACACACACGGGCCATATCTAGTTCAACTCTGCTTAGGAAACTGACATGAACAGTAGATCCTCTTCAGTCCAATACACTGTACTTGCTGGGAACAGATGCAAGTGCTATTTGCACTGTGTATGGCAATGGGAGTGCAATAGTGACTCTTCTTACCAGAAAAAAACTCTTGCTCGTAGGACCAAAAACTGCATGTGTCTCAACTCCATTTAGGACTGGGAAAGAAACGCTAGCTCGCCTTACAAGTAAAACACTCTGCTTTTGAGAAAAGAGCACTCTTCTAATATACTGTGTTTCCTACAGCGAAAGAACAGTGAGCTTGCTCAGAACAAAGAACTGTGCTTCCTACACACATGGCCGTATCTAGTTCAATTCTGCTTAGGAACCTGACAAGAACAGTAGATCCTCTTCAGTCCAATACACTGTACATGCTGGGAACAGACGCCAGTGCTATTTGCCCTGTGTAAAACAATGGGAGCACAATAGTGACTCTTCTTACCAGAAAACAACTCTCGCCCGTAGGACCAGAAACTGCATGTGATTCAACTCCATTTAGGACTGGGAAACAAACGCTAGCTCGCCTTACAAGAAACACACTCTGCTTTTGAAAAAAGAGCACTCTTCTACTGTACTGTGTTTCCTATGTGGTCCGAACAGTGAGCTTGCTCAGAACAAAAAAACTGTGCTTCCTCCACACACGGCCATATCTAGTTCAATTCTGCTTAGGAACCTTACATGAACAGTAGATCCTCTTTAGTCCAATACAGTGTACTTGCTGGGAACAGACAACAGTGCTGTTTGTCCTCTGTATGGCAATGGCAGCACAATAGTGACTCTTCTTACGAGAAAAGAACTCTTGCTCGTAGGACCAGAAACTGCATGGGATTCAACTCCATTTAGGACTGGGAAACAAACGCTAGCTCGCCTTACAAGAAACACACTCTGCTTTTGAGAAAAGAGCACTCTTCTACTCTACTGTGTTTCCTATGGGGTCCAAACAGTGAGCTTGCTCAGAACAAAAGAACTGTGCTTCCTACACACATCGACCATATCTAGTTCAACTCTGCTTTGGAAACTGACAAGAACAGAAGCTGCTCTTCAGTCCAATACACTGTACTTGCTGGGAACAGACGCGAGTGCTATTTTACTGTGTATGGCAATGGGAGCACAATAGTGACTTCCTTACCAAAAAACAACTCTTGCTCATAGGACAAGTAACTGCATGTGTTTTAATTCCATTTAGGACTGGGAAACAAACGCTAGCTCGCCTTACAAGAAACACACTCTGCTTTTGAGAAAAGAGCACTCTTCTACTCTACTGTGTTTCATATGTGGTCCGAACAGTGAGCTTGCTCAGAACAAAAAAACTGTGCTTCCTCCACACACGGCCATATCTAGTTCAATTCTGCTTAGGAACCTTACATGAACAGTAGATCCTCTTCAGTCCAATACACTGTACTTGCTAGGAACAGACAACAGTGCTATTTGTCCTGTGTATGGCAATGGCAGCACAATAGTGACTCTTTTTACGAGAAAAGATCTCTTGCTCGTAGGACCAGAAACTGCATGGGATTCAACTCCATTTAGGACTGGGAAACAAATGCTAGCTCGCCTTACAAGAAACACACTCTGCTTTTGAGAAAAGAGCACTCTTCTACTCTATTGTGTTTCCTATAGGGCCAGAACAGTCAGCTTGCTGAGAACAAAAGAACTGTGCTTCCTACACACACGGGCCATATCTAGTTCAACTCTGCTTAGGAAACTAACAAGAACAGTAGCTCCTCTTCAGTCCGATACACTGTAATAGCTGGGAACACACGCGAGTGCTATTTGCACTGTGTATGTCAATGAGAGCGCAATAGTGACTTTCCTTACCAGAAAACAACTCTTGCTCGTAGGACCAGAAACTGCATGTGATTCAACTCCATTTAGTACTGGGAAACAAATGCTAGCTCGCCTTACATGAAACACACTCTGCTTTTGAGAAAAGAGCACTCTTCTACTCTACTGTGTTTCCTATGGGTTCCAAACAGTGAGCTTGCTCAGAACAAAAGAACTGTGCTTCCTACACACGGACCATATCTAGTTCAACTCTGCTTAGGAAACTGACAGTACAGTAGCTCCTATTCAGTCCAATACACTGTACTTCCTGGGAACAGACGCGAGTGCTATTTGTAATGTGTATGGCAATGGGAGCGCAATAGTGACTTTCCTTACCAGAAAACAACTCTTGCTAGTAGGACCAGAAACTGCATGTGATTCAACTCCATTTAGGACTAGGAAACAAACGCTAGCTCGCCTTACAAGAAATACACTCTGCTTTTGAGAAAAGAGCACTGCTGTGGGATGTATGGCAAATGTGTTGCTAATTAATCAATAAAACACTGATTGGCCGTTGGCTAGGCAGGAAGTGTAGGCGGGGCAAGGAGGAGAATAAAGCAGGGAAGTGGAAGGCTGAGAGAGAGACACTGCCAGCCGCCATTAGGACAAGAATGATGTAAGGTACCAGTAAGCCATGAGCCATGTGGCAAAGTAAAAATTAATAGAAATCTGCTAAATATAAGAGTAAGAGCTAGACAATAACAGGCCTTAGCTAATGGCCAAGCAGTTTAAATAATGTAAGAGTCTTTGTGTTTATTTTATAAGTGGGCTCTGAGACTGGCGGGACTTGGTGGTGGGAGCTGGAGAGAAATTCTCCAGCAACAAATGGCGTCCAATGTGTTGGCAAGAGTTTCCACCTAAAAACTGAGAAAAAAGTTTGTAAAACGGAGCTAAAAACAGCTCCTAGTTGTCTCTTTCAAGCTAGTGGCAGCCTGCGTGTTTGAGCTACTATGGCGGGTTCCTGGCGTGCATGCTTGACCTGCAGTATGGTGGGAATGAGGCCTCTGCAAGTGGCACATTTAGCTGTGTGGTGGATTTAGCCTTTGCTAGTACAAAACAAAAGAAAACAAAAAAAAGAGATTTCTGGGCTACACGCTGCATTGATAGAAGCAGAGACCCACTATTTCTGAGAGTTGATGGCTCCCAGAGCTGGCGGAAAATGTAGCCATGTTGGGAAGCCAAGGTGGGCGGAGCCAGCAGCCACAGCTGCTGCAGTTTAAAGCAATAGATTCACAATAAGACAGATTCAGATGTAATAGTTTACAATGTGTGTAAAAGATATGTAGGCTTTAAAGAGACAAAAAAGGTGATATATAGAGTTATAGAAACAAATACATAGTTTTAAAAAATAAAGTCATTAAAGAGACAGTAAAGGTAGTATAAAAAATAAGCCACGTAAAAATGGATATTACACAGAGAATCTGGATTGTGTTGTCGTTGGGACTTTTAACTGCAGAAAAACATTTGATTGTAAAAGCTGTAGAGTTATGCCAAAATGTATATTTTAAAGATACCTTGACTTTAAAATTTGGATGTAAGGATATGTTGCTTTGGAAAAGAGTCTCTTTTGTTTCCACAGAAAGCCAGAGGCTATGGATTTGTTCAAGATTAAGATACATCAGGTTTGACCAGCCAAGACCCCCTGAAGGTCTCCTATGACACCATAGCCCAGATGATCCAACATCCAGAATGGTTTAAAGGCATCTGGCTCAGACGATACAGCCTCATGGACTATTCCATAATTCTAAATTTTTTTTTGTTTCCCCACAAGATAGAGCGCCCCCTTCCAGCAGGAAGTAGTAAGAGGAGCTACGCCCAAATTGCCAAATTATATGTAATTTTACTTTGTTAAGTTTAAAACCTTCCTTTTTGAAAAAAAAAAAAGGGGCAAGTGCTGTGGGATGTATGGCAAATGTGTTGCTAATTAATCAATAAAACACTGATTGGCCGTTGGCTAGGCAGGAAGTGTAGGCGGGGCAAGGAGGAGAATAAAGCGGGGAAGTGGAAGGCTGAGAGAGAGACACTGCCAGCCGCCATCAGGACAAGGAAGATGTAAGGTACCAGTAAGCCATGAGCCATGTGGCAAAGTAAAGATTAATAGAAATGGGCTAAATATAAGAGTAAGAGCTAGACAATAACAGGCCTGAGCTAATAGCCAAGCAGTTTAAATAATGTAAGAGTCTGTGTGTTTATTTTATAAGTGGGCTCTGAGACTGGCGGGACTTGGTGGTGGGAGCTGGAGAGAAATTCTACAGCAACAGAGCACTATTCTACTCTACTGTGTTTCCTATGGGGTCCAAACAGTGAGCTTGCTCAGAACAAAAGAACTGTGCTTCCTACACTCATGGACCATATCTAGTTCAACTCTGCTTAGGAAACTGACAAGAACAGTAGCTCCTATTCAGTCCAATACACTGTACTTGCTGGGAACAGACAACAGTGCTATTTGCACTGTGTATGGAATTTGGAGCGCAATAGTGACTCTTCTTACCAGAAAACAACTCTTGCTCGTAGGAAAAAAAACTGCCTGTGACTCAACTCCATTTATGACTGGGAAACAAACGCTAGCTCACCTTACAAGAAACACACTCTGCTTTAGAGAAAAGAGCACTCTTCTACTCTACTGTGTTTCCTATAGGGCCAGAACAGTGAGCTTGCTCAGAACAAGAGAACTGTGCTTCCTACACACACGGGAAATATCTCGTTCAACTCTGCTTAGGAAACTGACAAGAACAGTAGCTCCTCTTCAGTCCGATACACTGTACTTGCTGGGAACAGACGCGAGTGCTATTTGCACTGTGTATGGCAGTGGGAACACAATAGTGACTTTCCTTACCAGAAAACAACTCTTGCTCGTAGGACCAGAAACTGCATGTGATTCAACTCCATTTAAAACTGGGAAACAAACGCTAGCTCGCCTTACAAGAAACACACTCTGCTTTTGAGAAAAGAGCACTCTTCTACTCTACTGTGTTTCCTATAGGGAAAGAACAGTGAGCTTGCTCAGAACAAAGAACTGTGCTTCCTACACACATGGCCGTATCTAGTTCGATTCTGCTTAGGAACCTGACAAGAACAGTAGATCCTCTTCAGTCCAATACACGGTACATGCTGGGAACAGACGCCAGTGCTATTTGCCCTGTGTAAAACAATGGGAGCACAATAGTGACCCTTCTTACCAGAAAAAAACTCTTGCTCGTAGGAACAGAAACTGCATGTGATTCAACTCCATTTAGGACTGGGAAACAAACGCTAGCTCGCCTTACAAGGAACAAACTCTGCTTCTGAGAAAAGAGCACTCTTCTACTCTTCTGTGTTTCCTATAGGGCCAGAACAGTGAGCTTGCTCAGAACAAAAGAACTGTGCTTTCTACACACACGGGCCATATCTAGTTCAACTCTGCTTAGGAAACTGACAAGAACAGTAACTCCTCTTCAGTCCAATACACTGTACTTGCTGGGAACAGACGTGAGTGCTATTTGCACTGTTTATGGCAAAGGGAGAAAAATAGTGACTTTCCTTTCCAGAAAACATCCCTTGTTGGTTGGACCAGAAACTGCATGTGATTCAACTCAATTTTGGACTGGGAAACACACGCTAGATCGACTTACAAGAAACACATTCTGCTTTTGAGAAAAGAGCACTCTTCTATTCTACTGTATTTCCTATGGGGTCCGAACAGTGAGCTTGCTCAGAACAAAAGAACTGTGTTTCCTACACACACGGGCCATATCTAGTTCAACTCTGGTTAGGAAACTGACAAGACCAGTAGCTCCTCTTCAGTCCAATACACTGTACTTGCTGGGAACAGACGCGAGTGCTATTTGCACTGTGTATGGCAAAAGGAGCACAATAGTGACTTTCCTTTCCAGAAAACAACTCTTGCTCGTAGGACCAGAAACTGCATGTGATTCAACTCCATTTAGGACTGGGAAACAAACGCTAGCTCGCCTTACAAGAAACACACTCTGCTTTTGAGAAAAGAGCTCTCTTCTACTCTACTGTGTTTCCTATGGGGTCCGAACAGTGAGCTTGCTCAGAACAACAGAACTGTGCTTCCTACACACACGGGCCATATCAAGTTCAATTCTGCTTAGGAAACTGACAAGAACAGTACCTCCTCTTCTGTCCAATACACTGTACTTGCAAAGAACAGTAGCAAGTGTTGTTTGCACTGTGTATGGCAGTAGCATCGCAATAGTGACTCTTCTTACCAGAAAACAACTCTTGCTCGTAGGACCAGATACTGCATGTGATTCAACTCAATTTAGGACTGGGAAACAAACGCTAGCTCACCTTACAAGAAACACAATCTGCTTTTGAGAAATGAGCACTCTTCTACTCTACTGTATTTCCTATAGGGCCAGAACAGTGAGCTTGCTCAGAACAAAAGAACTGTGCTTCCTACACACACGGGCTATATCTAGTTCAACTCTGCTTAGGAAACTGACAAGAACAGTAGCTCCTCTTCAGTCCAATACACTGTACTTGCTGGGAGCAGACGTGAGTGCTATTTGCACTGTGTATGTCAAAGGGAGCGAAATAGTGACTCTTCTTACCAGAAAACAACTCTTGCTCGTAGGACCAGAAACTGCATGGGATTCAACTCCATTTCTGACTGGGAAACAAACACTAGCTCGCCTTACAAGAAACACACTCTGCTTTTGAGAAAAGAGCACTCTTCTACTCTACAGTGTTTCCTTTGGGATCCGAACAGTGAGCTTGCTGAGAACAAAAGAACTGTGCTTCTTACACACACGGGCCATATCTAGTTCAATTCTGCTTAGGAAATTGACAAGAACAGTAGCTCATCTTCAGTCCAATACACTGTACTTGCTGCGAACAGACGTGAGTGCTATTTGCACTGTGTATGGCAATGGGAGAGCAATAGTGACTCTTCTTACCAGAAAACAACTCTTGCTCGTAGGACCAAAAACTGCTTGTGATTCAACTCCATTTTGGACTGGGAAACAAACACTATCTCGCCTTACAAGAAACACACTCTGGTTTTGAGAAAAGATAAATCTTCTACTCTACTGTGTTTCCTATATTGTGAAAACAGTGAGTTTTCTCAGAACAAAAGAACTGTGCTTCCTACAGAAACGGGCCATATCTAGGTCAACTCTGCTTAGGAAACTGACAAGAACAGTAGCTCCTCTTCAGTCCAATACATTGTACTTGCTGGGAACAGACGCGAGTGCTATTTGCAGTGTATGTGGCAATTGGAGCACAATACTGAATCTTCTTACCAGAAAACATCTCTTGCTCGTAGGACCAAAAACTACATGTGATTCATCTCCATTTAGGACTGGGAAACAAACTCTATCTCGCCTTACAAGAAACACACTCTGCTTTTGAGAAAAGAGCACTCTTCTACTCTATTGTGTTTCCTATAGGGCCAAAACAGTGAGCTTGCTCAGAACAAAAGAACTGTGCTTCCTACACACACGGTCATATCTAGTTCAATTCTGCTTAAAAAACTGACAAGAATAGTAGATCCTCTTCAGTCCAATACACTGTACTTGCTGGGAACAGACGTGAGTGCTATTTGCACTGTTTATGGCAAAGGGAGAAAAATAGTGACTTTCCTTTCCAGAAAACATCCCTTGTTGGTTGGACCAGAAACTGCATGTGATTCAACTCCATTTTGGACTGGGAAACACACGCTAGCTCGCCTTACAAGAAACACATTCTGCTTTTGAGAAAAGAGCACTCTTCTATTCTACTGTATTTCCTATGGGGTCCGAACAGTGAGCTTGCTCAGAACAAAAGAACTGTGTTTCCTACACACACGGGCCATATCTAGTTCAACTCTGGTTAGGAAATTGACAAGAGCAGTAGCTCCTCTTCAGTCCAATACACTGTACTTGCTGGGAACAGACGCGAGTGCTATTTGCACTGTGTATGGCAAAAGGAGCACAATAGTGACTTTCCTTTCCAGAAAACAACTCTTGCTTGTAGGACCAGAAACTGCATGTGATTCAACTCCATTTAGGACTGGGAAACAAACGCAAGCTCGCCTTACAAGAAACACACTCTGCTTTTGAGAAAAGAGCACTCTTCTACTCTACTGTGTTTCCTATAGGCCAGAAGAGTGAGCTTGCTCAGAACAAAAGAATTGTGCTTCCCAAACACACGGGCCATATCTAGTTCAACTCTGCTTAGGAAACTGACAAGAACTGTAGATCCTCTTCAGTCCAATACACTGTACATGCTGGGAACAGACGCCAGTGCGATTTGCCCTGTGTATGACAATGGGAGCGCAACAGTGACTCTTCTTACCAGAAAACAACTCTTGCTCATAGGACCAGAAAATGCATGTGATTGAACTCCATTTAGGACTGGGAAACAATCGCTAGCTCACCTTACAAGAAACACATTCTGCTTTTGAGAAAAGAGCACTCTTCTACTCTACTGTGTTTTCTACAGGGCCAGGAGAGTGAGCTTGCTCAGAATAAAAGAAGTGTACTTATTGCACACACGAGCCATATCTAGTTCAACTTTGCTTAGGAAACTGACAAGAACAGTAGATCCTCTTCAGTCCAATACACTGTACATTTTGGGAACAGATGCGAGTCCTATTTGCCCTGTGTATGGCAATGGGAACACAATAGTGACTCTTCTTACTAGAAAACAACTCTTGCTTGTAGGACCAGAAACTGCATGTGATTCAACTCCATTTAGGACTGGGAAACAAAGCTAGCTCGCCTTACAAGAAACACACTCTGCTTTTGAGAAAAGAGCACTCTTCTACTCTACTGTGTTTCCTATAAGGCCAAAACAGTGAGCTTGCTCAGAAGAAAAGAACAGTGCTTCCTACACACACCGGCCATATCTAGTTCAACTCTGCTTAGGAAACTGACAAGAACAGTAGATCCTCTTCAGTCCAATACACTGTAAATGCTGGGAACAGACGCCAGTGCTATTTGCCCTGTGTATGACAATGGGAGCACAACAGTGACTCTTCTTACCAGAAAACAACTCTTGCTCATAGGACCAGAAACTGCATGTTATTGAACTCCATTTAGGACTGGGAAACAATCGCTAGCTCACCTTACAAGAAACACATTCTGCTTTTGAGAAAAGAGCACTCTTCTACTCTACTGTGTTTCCTACAGGGCCAGGAGAGTGAGCTTGCGCAGAACAAAAGAAGTGTACTTATTGCACACACGGGCCATATCTAGTTCAACTTTGCTTAGGAAACTGACAAGAACAGTAGATCCTCTTCAGTCTAATACACTGTACATCCTGGGAACAGATGCGAGTCCTATTTGCCCTGTGTATGGCAATGGGAACACAATAGTGACTCTTCTTACTAGAAAACAACTCTTGCTTGTAGGACCAGAAACTGCATGTGATTCAACTCCATTTATGACTGGGAAACAAAAGCTAGCTCGCCTTACAAGAAACACACTCTGCTTTTGAGAAAAGAGCACTCTTCTACTCTACTGTGTTTCCTATAAGGCCAAAACAGTGAGCTTGCTCAGAACAAAAGAACTGTGCTTCCTACACACACCGGCCATATCTAGTTCAACTCTGCTTAGGAAACTGACAAGAACAGTAGATCCTCTTCAGTCCAATACACTGTAAATGCTGGGAACAGACGCCAGTGCTATTTGCCCTGTGTATGACAATGGGAGCGCAATAGTGACTCTTCTTACCAGAAAACAACTCTTGCTCCTTGGATCAGAAACTGCATGTGATTCAACTCCATTTAGGACTGGGAAACAAACGCTAGCGCGCCTTACAAGAAACACACTCTTCTTTTGAGAAAAGAGCACTCTTCTACTCTACTGTGTTTCCTATGGGGTCCGAACAGTGAGATTGCTCAGAACAAAAGAACTGTGCTTCCTACACACACGGGCCATATCTAGTTCAACTCTGCTTAGGAAACTGACAAGAACAGTAGCTCCTCTTCTGTCCAATACACTGTACTTGCAAAGAACAGTAGCAAGTGTTGTTTGCACTGTGTATGGCAGTAGCATCGCAATAGTGACTCTTCTTACCAGAAAACAACTCTTGCTCATAGGACAAGATCCTCCATGTTATTCAACTCCATTTAGGAGTGGGAAACAAACACTAGCTTGCCTTACAAGAAACTAACTCTGCTTTTGAGAAAAGAGCACTCTTCTACTCTACAGTGTTTCCTATGGAATCCGAACAGTGAGCTTGCTGAGAACAAAAGAACTGTGCTTCCTACAAACACGGGCCATATCTAGTTCAATTCTGCTTAGGAAATTGACAAGAACAGTAGCTCATCTTCAGTCCAATACATTGTACTTGCTGCGAACAGACATGAGTGCTATTTGCACTGTGTATGGCAATGGGAGCGCAATAGTGACTCTTCTTACCAGAAAACAACTCTTGTTCGTAGGACCAAAAACTGCTTGTGATTCAACTCCATTTTGGACTGGGAAACAAACACTATCTCGCCTTACAAGAAACACACTCTGGTTTTGAGAAAAGATAAATCTTCTACTCTACTGTGTTTCCTATATTGCGAGAACAGTGAGTTTTCTCAGAACAAAAGAACTGTGCTTCCTACACACACCGGCCATATCTAGGTCAACTCTGCTTAGGAAACTGACAAGAACAGTAGCTCCTCTTCAGTCCAATACTTTGTACTTGCTGGGAACAGACGCGAGTGCTATTTGCAGTGTATGTGGCAATTGGAGCACAATACTGAATCTTCTTACCAGAAAACAACTCTTGCTCTTAGGACCAGAAACTGCATGGGATTCAACTCCATTTCGGACTTGGAAACAAACGCTAGCTCGCGTTACAAGAAACACACTCTGCTTTTGAGAAAAGAGCACTCTTCTACTCTACTGTGTTTCCTATGTGGTCTGATCAGTGAGCTTGCTCAGAAAAAAAGAACTGTGCTTCCTACACAAACGGCATTATCTAGTTCAATTCTGCTCGGGAAACTGAAAAGAACAGTAGATCCTCTTCAGTCCAATAAACTGTACATGCTGGGAATAGACGCCAGTGCTCTTTGCCCTGTGTTTGACAATGGGAGCGCAACAGTGACTCTTCTTACCAGAAAACTACTCTTGCTCGTAGGACCAGAAACTGCATGTGATTCAACTCCATTTAGGACTGGGAAACAAACGCTAGCTCGCCTTACAAGAAACACACTCTCCTTTTGAGAAAAGAGCACTCTTCTATTCTACTGTGTTTCCTATAGGGCCAGAATAGTGAGCTTGCTCAGAACAAAAGAACTGTGCTTCCTACACACACGGGCTATATCTAGTTCAACTCTGCTTAGGAAACTGACAAGAACAGTTGGTCCTCTTCAGTCCAATACACTGTACATGCTGGGAACATACGCCAGTGCTATTTGCCCTGTGTATGATAATGGGAGCGCAATAGAGACTCTTCTTACCAGAAAACAACTCTTGCTCGTAGGACCCGAAACTGCATGGGATTCAACTCCATTTCGGACTGGGAAACAAATGCTAGCTCACCTTACAAGAAACACACTCTGCTTTTGAGAAAAGAGCACTCTTCTACTCTACTGTGTTTCCTATGGGGTCTGAACAGTGTGCTTGCTCAGAACAAAAGAACTGTGCTTCCTACACACACGGGCTATATCTAGTTCAACTCTGCTTAGGAAACTGACAAGAACAGTAGCTCCTATTCAGTCCAATACACTGTACTTGCTGGGAGCAGTCACGAGTGCTATTTGCACTGTGTATGGCAATGGGAGCGAAATAGTGACTCTTCTTGCCAGAAAACAACTCTTGATCCTAGGACCAGAAACAGCATGGGACTCAACTCCGTTTCTGACTGGGAAACAAACACTAGCTAGCCTTACAAGAAACACACTCTGCTTTTGAGAAAAGAGCACTCTCCTACTCTACTGTGTTTACTATGGGGTCTGAAAATTGAGCTTGCTCAGAACAAAAGAACTGTGCCTCACACACGGGCCATATCTAGTTCAACTCTGCTTAGGAAACTGACAAGAACAGTAGCTCCTCTTCTGTCCAATACACTGTACTTGCTGGGAACAGACTCGAGTGCTATTTGCACTGAGTATGGCAATGGTAGCACAATAGTGACTTTCCTTTCCAGAAAACATCCCTTGCTCGTAGGACCAGAAACTGCATGTGATTCAACTCCATTTTGGACTGGGAAACAAACGCTAGCTCGCCTTACAAGAAACACATTCTGCTTTTGAGAAAAGAGCACTCTTCTACTCTACTGTGTTTCCTACAGGGCCAGAAGAGTGAGCTTGCTCAGAACAAAAGAAGTGTACTTCCTACACACACGGGCCATATCTAGTTCAACTTTGCTTAGGAAACTGACAAGAACAGTAGATCCTCTTCAGTCCAATACACTGTACATCCTGGGAACAGACGCGAGTCCTATTTGCCCTAAGTATGGCAATGGGAACACAATAGTGACTCTTCTTACTAGAAAACAACTCTTGCTTGTAGGACCAGAAACTGCATGTGATTCAACTCCATTTAGGACTGGGAAACAAATGCTAGCTCGCCTTACAAGAAACACACTCTGCTTTTGAGAAAAGAGCACTCTTCTACTCTACTGTGTTTCCTATAGGGCCAAAACAGTGAGCTTGCTCAGAACAAAAGAACTGTGCTTCCTACACACACCGGCCATATCTAGTTCAACTCTGCTTAGGAAACTGACAAGAACAGTATATCCTCTTCAGTCCAATACACTCTACATGCTGGGAACAGACGCCAGTGCTATTTGCCCTGTGTATGACAATGGGAGCGCAATAGTGACTCTTCTTACCAGAAAACAACTCTTGCTCCTAGGATGAGAAACTGCATGTGATTCAACTCCATTTAGGACTGGGAAACAAACGCTAGCTCGCCTTACAAGAAACACACTCTGCTTTAGAGAAAAGAGCACTCTTCTACTCTACTGTGTTTCCTATGGGGTCCGAACAGTGAGCTTGCTCAGAACAAAAGAACTGTGCTTCCTACACACGGGCCATATCTAGTTCAACTCTGCTTAGGAAACTGACAAGAACAGTAGCTCCTCTTCTGTCCAATACACTGTACTTGCAAAAAACAGTAGCAAGTGTTGTTTGCACTGTGTAAGGCAATAGGAGGGCAATAGTGACTCTTCTTATCAGAAAACAACTCTTGCTCATAGGACAAGAAACTGCATGTAATTCAACTCCATTCAGGACTGGGAAACAAATGCTAGCTCACCTTACAAGAAACACACTCTGCTTTTGAGAAAAGAGCACTCTTCTACTCTTCTGTGTTTCCTATAGGACCAGAACAGTGAGCTTGCTCAGAACAAAAGAACTGTGCTTCCTACACACACGGGCTATATCTTGTTCAACTCTTCTTAGGAAACTGACAAGAACAGTAGCTCCTCTTCAATCCAATACACTGTACTTGCTGGGAGCAGACGCGAGTGCTATTTGCACTGTGTATGGCAAAGGGAGCGAAATGGTGACTCTTCTTACCAGAAAACAACTCTTGCTCGTAGGACCAGAAACTGCATGGGATTCAACTCCGTTTCTGACTGGGAAACAAACACTAGCTAGCCTTACAAGAAACACACTCTGCTTTTGAGAAAAGAGCACTCTTCTACTCTACTGTGTTTACTATGGGGTCCGAAAATTGAGCTTGCTCAGAACAAAAGAACTGTGCTTCACAACACGGGCCATATCTAGTTCAACTCTGCTTAGGAAACTGACAAGAACAGTAGCTCCTCTTCAGTCCAATACACTGTACTTCCTCGGAACAGACGTGAGTGCTATTTGCACTGTTTATCTCAAAAGGAGCAAAATAGTGACTTTCCTTACCAGAATACATCCCTTGCTCGTAGGACCAGAAACTGCATGTGATTCAACTCCATTTTGGACTGGGAAACAAACGCTAGCTCGCCTTACAAGAAACACACTCTGCTTTTGAGAAAAGAGCACTCTTCTATTCTACTGTGTTTCCTATGGGGTCTGAACAGTGAGCTTGCTCAGAACAAAAGAACTGTGCTTCCAACACTCCCGGGCCATATCTAGTTCAACTCTGCTTAGGAAACTGACAAGAACAGTAGATCATCTTCAGTCCAATACACTGTACATGCTGGGAACAGACGCCAGTGCTATTTGCCCTGTGTATGACAATGGGAGCGCAATAGTGCCTCTTCTTACCAGAAAACAACTCTTGCTCGTAGGACCAGAAACTGCATGTGATTCAACTCCATTTAGGACTGGGAAACAAACGCTAGCTCGCTTTACAAGAAAAACACTCTGCTTTTGAGAAAAGAGCACTCTTCTATTCTACTGTGTTTCCTATGGGGTCCAAACAGTGAGCTTGCTCAGAACAAAAGAACTGTGCTTTCTACACACACGGGCCATATCTAGTTCAACTCTGCTTAGGAAACTGACAAGAACAGTAGCTCCTCTTCAGTCCAATACACTGTACTTGATGGGAACACATGCGAGTCCTCTTTGCACTGTGTGTGGCAATGGGAGCGCAATAGTGACTTTCCTTACCAGAAAACAACTCTTTCTCGTAGGATCAAAAACTGCATGTGATTCAACTCCATTTAGGACTGGGAAACAAATGCTAGCTCCCCTTACAAGGAATACTCTGCTTTTGAGAAAAGATCACTCTTCCACTCTACGGTGTTTCCTATAGGGCCAGAACAGTGAGCTTACTCTGATCAAAAGAACAGTGCTTCGTACACACGGGCTATATCTAGTTCAACTCTGCTTAGGAAACTGCCAAGAACAGTAGCTCCTCTTCAGTCCAATACACTGTACATGCTGGGAACAGACGCCAGTGCTATTTGCCCTGTGTATGATAATGGGAGCACAATAGTGACTCTTCTTACCAGAAAACATCTCTTGCTCATAGGACCAGAAACTGCATGTGATTCAACTCCATTTAGAACTGGGAAACAAACGCTAGCTCGCCTTACAATAAACACACTCTGCTTTTGAGAAAACAGCACTCTTCTACTCTAATGTTTTTTTTGTAGGGCCAGAATAGTGAGCTTGCTCAGAACAAAAGAACTGTGCTTCCTACACACACCGACTATATCTAGTTCAACTCTGCTTAGGAAACTGACAAGAACAGCAGATCCTCTTCAGTCCAATACACTGTACATGCTGGGAACAGACGCCAGTGCTATTTGCCCTGTGTATGACAATGAGAGCGCAATAGTGACTCTTCTTACCAGAAAACAACTCTTGCTCATAGGACCAGATACTGCATGGGATTCAACTCCATTTAGGACTGCAAAACAAACACTAGCTCGACTTACTAGAAACACACTCGGCTTTTGAGAAAAGAGGACTCTCCTACTCTACAGTGATTCCTATGGGGTCCGAACAGTGAGCTTGCTCAGAACAAAAGAACTGTGCTTCCTACACACATGGGCCATATCCAGTTCAATTCTGCTTAGGAAACTGACAAGAACAGTAGCTCCTCTTCAGTCCAATACACTGTACTTGCTGGGAACAGACGCGAGTTCTATTTGCACTGTGTATGGCAATGGGAGCGCAATAGTGACTTTCCTTACCAGAAAACAACTCTTGCTCGTAGGATCAAAAACTGCATGTGATTCAACTCCATTTAGGACTGGGAAACAAACGCTAGCTCGCCTTTCAAGAAACACACTCTGCTTTTGAGAAAAGATCACTCTTCTACTCTACTGTGTTTTCTATAGGGCCAGAACAGTGAGCTTGCTCAGAACAAAAGAACTGTGCTTCCTACACACATGGCCATATCTAGTTCAATTCTGCTTAGGAAACTGACAAGAACAGTAGATCCTTTTCAGTGCAATAAACTGTACATTCTGGGAACAGACGCCAGTGCAATTTGCCCTGTGTATGACAATGGGAGCACAATAGTGACTCTTCTTAATAGAAAACAACTCTTGCTCGTAGGACCAGAAACTGCATGTGATTCAACTCCATTTAGGACTGGGAAACAAATGCTAGCTCGCCTTACAAGAAACACGCTCTCTTTTTGAGAAAAGGGCACTCTTCTACTCTACTGTGTTTCCTATGGGTTCAATAAGTGAGCTTACAGTAGAAAAGAACTGGGCTTCCTACACACACGGGCCATATCTAGTTCAACTCTGCTTAGGAAACTGACAAGAACAGTAGCTCCTCTTCACTCCAATACACTGTACTTGATTGGAACAGACGCGAGTCCTCTTTGCACTGTGTGTGGCAATAGGAGCGCAATAGTGACTTTCCTTACCAGAAAACAACTCTTGCTCGTAGGATCAAAAACTGCATGTGATTCAACTCCATTTAGGACTGGGAAACAAATGCTAGCTCCCCTTACAAGAAACACACTCTGCTTTTGAGAAAAGATCACTCTTCTACAAAACGGTATTTCCTATAGGGTCAGAACATTGAGGTTACTCAGAACAAAAGAACTGTGCTTCCTACACACACGGCCATATCTAGTTCAATTCTGCTGAGGAAACTGACAAGAACAGTAGATCCTCTTCAGTCCAATACACTGTACATGCAGGGAACAGATGCCAGTGCTATTTGTCCTGTGTATGACAATGGGAGCACAATAGTCACTCTTCTTACCAGAAAACAACTCTTGCGCGTAGGACCAGAAACTGCATGTGATTCAACTCCATTTAGGCCTGGGAAACAAAGGCTAGCTCGCCTTATAAGGAACACACTCTGCTTTTGAGAATAGAGCACTCTTCTAATCTACTGTGTTTACTATGGGTTCGAACAGTGAGCTTGCTCAGAACAAAAGAACTGTTCTTCCTACACACACGGGCCATATCTAGTTTAACTCCGCTTAGGAAACTGACAAGAACAGTAGCTCCTCTTCAGTCCAATACACTGTGCTTGATGGGAACAGATGCGATTCCTCTTTGCAGTGTGTGTGGCAATGGGAGCGCAATAGTGACGTTCCTTACCAGAAAACAACTCTAGCTCGTGGGACCAAAAACTGCATGTGATTCAACTCAATTTATGACTGGGAAACAAACGCTAGCTTGCCTTACAAGAAACACACTCTGCTTTTGAGAAAAGAGCACTCTTCTACTCTACTGTGTTTCCTATATGGCCAGAATAGTGAGCTTGCTCAGAACAAAAGAACTGTGCTTCCTACACACACGGGCCATATCTAGTTTAACTCCGCTTAGGAAACTGACAAGAACAGTAGCTCCTCTTCAGTCCAATACACTGTACTTGCTAGGAACAACGCGAGAGCTATTTGCACTGTATATGGCAATGGGAGGGCAATAGCGACTCTTCTTACCAGTTAACATATCTTGCTCGTAGGACCAAAAACTGCATGTGATTCAACTCCATTTCAGACTGGGAAACAAGGACTAGTTCGCCTTACAAGAAACACGCTCTGCTTTGAGAAAAGAGCACTCTTCTACTCTACTCTGTTTCCTATGGGGTCCGAACAGTCAGCTTGCTCAGAACAAAAAAACTTTGCTTCCTACACACAGGGGCCATATCTAGTTCAACTCTGCTTAGGAAACTGACAAGAACAGTAGCTCCTCTTCAGTCCAATACATTGTACTTGATGGGAACAGACGCGAGTCCTCTTTGCACTGTGTGTGGCAATGGGAGCGCAATAGTCACTCTTCTTACCATAAAAAAACTCTTGCCCGTAGGACCAGAAACTGCATGTGATTCAATTCCATTTAGGACTGGGAAACAAATGCTAGCTCGCCTTATAAGGAACACACTCTGCTTTTGAGAAAAGAGCACTCTTCTAATCTACTGTGTTTACTATGGGTTCGAACAGTGAGCTTGCTCAGAACAAAAGAACTGTGCTTCCTACACACACGGGCCATATCTAGTTTAACTCCACTTAGGAAACTGACAAGAACAGTAGCTCCTCTTCAGTCCAATACACTGTACTTGCTGGGAACAGACGCGAGAGATATTTGCACTGTATATAGCAATGGGAGGACAATAGTGACTCTTCTTACCAGTTAACATCTCTTGCTCGTAGGACCAGAAACTGCATGGGATTCAACTCCATTTCAGACTGGGAAACAAGCACTAGTTCGCCTTACAAGAAACACACTCTGCTTTTGAGAAAAGAGCACTCTTCTACTCTACTGTGTTTCCTATGGGGTCCGAACAGTCAGCTTGCTCAGAACAAAAGAACTGTGCTTCGTACACACAGGGGCCATATCTAGTTCAACTCTGCTTAGGAAACTGACAAGAACAGTAGCTCCTCTTCAGTCCAATACACTGTACTTGATGGGAACAGACGTGAGTCCTCTAGCACTGTGTGTGGCAATGGGAGCGCAATAGTGACTTTCCTTACCAGAAAACAACTCTAGCTCGTAGGACCAAAAACTGCATGTGATTAAACTCCATTTAGGACTGGGAAACAAACGCTAGCTCGCCTTACAAGAAACTCACTCTGCTTTTGAGAAAAGAGCACTCTTGTACTCTACTGTGTTTCCTATATGGCCAGAACAGTGAGCTTGCTCAGAACAAAAGAACTGTGCTTCCTACACACACGGCCATATCTAGTTCAATTCTGCTTAGGAAACTGACAAGAACAGTAGATCCTCTTCAGTCCAATACACTGTACATGCTGGGAACAGACGCCAGTGCTATTTGCCCTGTGTATGACAATGGGAGCGCAATAGTGACTCTTCTTACCAGAAAACAACTCTTGCTCGTAGAACCAGAAACTGCATGGGATTCAACTCCATTTCAGACTGGGAAACAAGCACTAGTTCGATTTACAAGAAACACACTCTGCTTTTGAGAAAAGAGCACTCTTCTACTCTACTGTGTTTCCTATGGTGTCCGAACAGTCAGTTTGCTCAGTACAAAAGAACTGTGCTTCCTACACACAAGGGCCATATCTATTTCAACTCTGCTTAGGAAACTGACAAGAACAGTAGCTCCTCTTCAGTCCAATACACTGTACTTGATGGGAGCAGACGCGAGTCCTCTTTGCACTGTTTGTGGCAATGGGAGCACAATAGTGACTTTCCTTACCAGAAAACAACTCTAGCTTGTAGGACCAAAAACTGCATGTGATTCAACTCCATTTAGGACTGGGAAACAAACGCTAGCTCGCCATACAAGAAACACACTCTGCTTTTGAGAAAAGAGCACTCTTCTACTCTACTGTGTTTCCTAGAGGGCCAGAATAGTGAGCTTGCTCAGAACAAAAGAACTGTGCTTCCTAAACACACGGCCATATCTAGTTCAATTCTGCTTAGGAAACTGACAAGAACAGTAGATCCTCTTCAGTCCAATACACTGTACATGCTGGGAACAGACGCCAGTGCTATTTGCCCTGTGTATGACAATGGGAGCACAATAGTGACTATTCTTACCAGAAAACAACTCTTGCTCGTAGGACCAGAAACTGCATGTGATTCAACTCCATTTAGGACTGGGAAACAAATGCTAGCTCGCCTTACAGGAAACACACTCTGCTTTTGAGAAAAGAGCACTCTTCTACTCTACTCTGTTTCCTATGTGTTCGAACAGTGAGCTTACTGTACAAAAGAACTGGGCTTCCTACACACACGGGCCATATCTAGTTCAACTCTGCTAGGAAACTGACAGGAACAGTAGCTCCTCTTCAGTCCAATACACTGTGCTTGATGGGAACAGATGCGAGTCCTCTTTGCAGTGTGTGTGGCAATGGGAGCGCAATAGTGACGTTCCTTACCAGAAAACAACTCTAGCTCGTGGGACCAAAAACTGCATGTGATTCAACTCAATTTAGGACTGGGAAACAAACGCTAGCTCGCCTTACAAGAAACACACTCTGCTTTTGAGAAAAGAGCACTCTTCTACTCTACTGTGTTTCCTATAGGGCCAAAAGAGTGAGCTTGCTCAGAAAAAAAGAACTTTGCTTCCTACACACACGGGCCATATCTAGTTTAACTCCGCTTAGTAAACTCACAAGAACAGTAGCTCCTCTTCAGTCCAATACACTGTACTTGATGGAAACAGACGCGAGTCCTCTTTGCAGTGTGTGTGGCAATGGGAGCGCAATAGTGACTTTCCTTACCAGAAAACAACTCTAGCTCGTAGGACCAGAAACTGCATGTGATTCAACTGCATTTAGGACTGGGAAACAAACGCTAGCTCGCCTTACAAGAAACACACTCTGCTTTTGAGAAAAGATCACTCTTCTACTCTACTGTGTTTTCTATAGGGCCAGAAGAGTGAGCTTGCTCAGAACAAAAGAACTGTGCTTCCTACACCCATGGCCATATCTAGTTCAATTCTGTTTAGGAAACTGAAAAGAACAGTAGATCATTTTCAGTCCAAAAAACTGTACATGCTGGGAATAGACGCCAGTGCAATTTGCCCTGTGTATGACAATGGGAGCACAATAGTTACTCTTCTTAATAGAAAACAACTCTTGCTCGTAGGACCAGAAACTGCATGTGATTCAACTCCATTTAGGACAGGGAAACAAATGCTAGCTCGCCTTACAAGAAACACACTCTGTTTTTGAGAAAAGGGCACTCTTCTACTCTACTGTGTTTCTTATGGGTTCGATCAGTGAGCTTACAGTAGAAAAGAACTGTGCTTCCTACACACACGGGCCATATCTAGTTCAACTCTGCTTAGGAAACTGACAAGAACAGTAGCTCCTCTTCAGTCCAATACACTGTACTTGATGGGAACAGACGCGAGTCCTCTTTGCACTGTGTGTGGCAATGGGAGCGCAATAGTGACTTTCCTTACCAGAAAACAAATCTTGCGCGTAGGATCAAAAACTGCATGTGATTCAACTCCATTTAGGACTGGGAAACAAATGCTAGCTCCCCTTACAAGAAACACACTCTGCTTTTGAGAAAAGATCACTCTTCTACTCTACGGTATTTCCTATAGGGTAGAACAGTGAGCTTACTCAGAACAAAAGAACTGTGCTTCCTACACACACGGCCATATCTAGTTCAATTCTGCTGAGGAAACTGACAAGAACAGTAGATCATCTTCAGTCCAATACACTGTACATGCTGGGAACAGATGCCAGTGCTATTTGAATTGTGTATGACAAAGGGAGCACAACAGTCACTCTTCTTACCAGAAAACAACTCTTGCTCGTAGGACCAGAAACTGCATGTGATTCAACTCCATTTAGGATTGTGAAACAAATGCTAGCTCGCCTTATAAGAAACACACTCTGCTTTTGAGAAAAGAGCACTCTTCTAATCTACTGTGTTTACTATGGGTTCGAACAGTGAGCTTGCTCAGAACAAAAGAACTGTGCTTCCTACACACACGGGCCATATCTAGTTTAACTCCGCTTAGAAAACTGACAAGAACAGTAGCTCCTCTTCAGTCCAATACACTGTACTTGCTGGGAACAGACACGAGAGCTATTTGCACTGTATATGGCAATGGGAGCGCAATAGTGACTCTTCTTACCAGTTAACATCTCTTGCTCGTAGGACCAGAAACTGCATGGGATTCAACTCCATTTCAGACTGGGAAACAAGCACTAGTTCGCCTTACAAGAAACACACTCTGCTTTTGAGAAAAGAGCACTCTTCTACTCTACTGTGTTTCCTATAGGGCCAAAACTGTGAGCTTGATCAGAACAAAAGAACTGTGCTTCCTACACACACGGGCTATATCTAGTTCAATTCTGCTTAGGAAACTGACAAGAACAGTAGCTCCTCTTCAGTCCAATACACGGTACATGCTGGGAACAGACGCCAGTGCTATTTGCCCTGTGTATGACAATGGGAGCGCAATAGTGACTCTTCTTACCAGAAAACAACTCTTGCTCTTAGCACCAGAAACTGCATGTGATTCAACTCCATTTAGGACTGGGAAACAAATGCTAGCTCGCCTTACAAGAAACACACTCTGCTTTTGAGAAAAGAGCACTCTTCTACTCTACTCTGTTTCCTATGGTTTCGATCAGTGAGCTTACAGTACAAAAGAACTGGGCTTCCTACACACACGGGCCATATCTAGTTCAACTCTGCTTAGGAAACTGACAAGAACAGTAGCTCCTCTTCAGTCCAATACACTGTACTTGATGGGAACAGACGCGAGTCCTCTTTGCACTGTGTGTGTCAATGGGAGCGCAATAGTGACTTTCCTTACCAGAAAACAACTATAGCTCATAGGACCAAAAACTGCATGTGATTCAACTCAATTTAGGACTGGGAAACAAATGCTAGCTCGCCTTACAAGAAACACACTCTGCTTTTGAGAAAAGAGCACTCTTCTACTCTTCTGTGTTTCCTATAGGGCCAAAAGAGTGAGCTTGCTCAGAACAAAAGAACTGTGCTTCCTACACACATGAACTTATCAAGTTCAACTCTGCTTAGGAAACTGACAAGAACAGTAGCTCCTCTTCAGTCCAATACACTGTACATGCTGGGAACAGACGCCAGTGCTATTTGCCCTGTGTATGACAATGGGAGTGCAATATTGACTCTTCTTACCAGAAAACAACTCTTGCTCGTAGGACCAGAAACTGCATGTGATTCAACTCCATTTAGGACTGGGAAACAAACGCTCGCTCGCCTTACAAGAAACACACTCTGCTTCTCAGAAAAGGGCACTCTTCTACTCTACTGTTTTTCCTATAGGGCCAGAATAGTGAGCTTGCTCAGAACAAAAGAACTGTGCTTCCTACACACACGCGCCATATCTAGGTCAATTCTGCTTAGGAAACTGACAAGAACAGTAGATCCTCTTCAGTCTAATACACTGTACATGCTGGGAACAGACGCCAGTGCTATTTGCCCTGTGTATGACAATGGGAGCGCAATAGTGACTATTCTTACCAGAAAACAACTCTTGCTCGTAGGACCAGAAACTGCATGTGATTCAACTCCATTTAGGACTGGGAAACAAATGCTAGCTCGCCTTACAGGAAACACACTCTGCTTTTGAGAAAAGAGCACTCTTCTACTCTACTCTGTTTCCTATGTGTTCGAACAGTGAGCTTACTGTACAAAAGAACTGGGCTTCCTGCACACACGGGCCATATCTAGTTCAACTCTGCTAGGAAACTGACAGGAACAGTAGCTCCTCTTCAGTCCAATACACTGTGCTTGATGGGAACAGATGCGAGTCCTCTTTGCAGTGTGTGTGGCAATGGGAGCGCAATAGTGACGTTCCTTACCAGAAAACAACTCTAGCTCGTGGGACCAAAAACTGCATGTGATTCAACTCAATTTAGGACTGGGAAACAAACGCTAGCTCGCCTTACAAGAAACACACTCTGCTTTTGAGAAAAGAGCACTCTTCTACTCTACTGTGTTTCCTATAGGGCCAAAAGAGTGAGCTTGCTCAGAAAAAAAGAACTTTGCTTCCTACACACACGGGCCATATCTAGTTTAACTCCGCTTAGTAAACTCACAAGAACAGTAGCTCCTCTTCAGTCCAATACACTGTACTTGATGGAAACAGACGCGAGTCCTCTTTGCAGTGTGTGTGGCAATGGGAGCGCAATAGTGACTTTCCTTACCAGAAAACAACTCTAGCTCGTAGGACCAGAAACTGCATGTGATTCAACTGCATTTAGGACTGGGAAACAAACGCTAGCTCGCCTTACAAGAAACACACTCTGCTTTTGAGAAAAGATCACTCTTCTACTCTACTGTGTTTTCTATAGGGCCAGAAGAGTGAGCTTGCTCAGAACAAAAGAACTGTGCTTCCTACACACATGGCCATATCTAGTTCAATTCTGTTTAGGAAACTGAAAAGAACAGTAGATCATTTTCAGTCCAAAAAACTGTACATGCTGGGAATAGACGCCAGTGCAATTTGCCCTGTGTATGACAATGGGAGCACAATAGTTACTCTTCTTAATAGAAAACAACTCTTGCTCGTAGGACCAGAAACTGCATGTGATTCAACTCCATTTAGGACAGGGAAACAAATGCTAGCTCGCCTTACAAGAAACACACTCTGTTTTTGAGAAAAGGGCACTCTTCTACTCTACTGTGTTTCTTATGGGTTCGATCAGTGAGCTTACAGTAGAAAAGAACTGTGCTTCCTACACACACGGGCCATATCTAGTTCAACTCTGCTTAGGAAACTGACAAGAACAGTAGCTCCTCTTCAGTCCAATACACTGTACTTGATGGGAACAGACGCGAGTCCTCTTTGCACTGTGTGTGGCAATGGGAGCGCAATAGTGACTTTCCTTACCAGAAAACAAATCTTGCGCGTAGGATCAAAAACTGCATGTGATTCAACTCCATTTAGGACTGGGAAACAAATGCTAGCTCCCCTTACAAGAAACACACTCTGCTTTTGAGAAAAGATCACTCTTCTACTCTACGGTATTTCCTATAGGGTAGAACAGTGAGCTTACTCAGAACAAAAGAACTGTGCTTCCTACACACACGGCCATATCTAGTTCAATTCTGCTGAGGAAACTGACAAGAACAGTAGATCATCTTCAGTCCAATACACGGTACATGCTGGGAACAGACGCCAGTGCTATTTGCCCTGTGTATGACAATGGGAGCGCAATAGTGACTCTTCTTACCAGAAAACAACTCTTGCTCGTAGGACCAGAAACTGCATGTGATTCAACTCCATTTAGGACTGCGAATCAAACGCTAGCTCGCTTTACAATAAAAACACTCTGCTTTTGAAAAAAGAGCACTCTTCTACTCTACTGTGTTTCCTATAGGGCCAGAATAGTGAGCTTGCTCAGAACAAAAGAACTGTGCTTCCTACACACACGGGATATATCTAGTTCAACTCTGCTTAGGAAACTGACAAGAACAGTAGCTCCTCTTCAGTCCAATACACTGTACATGCTGGGAACAGACGCCAGTGCTATTTGCCCTGTGTATGATAATGGGAGCACAATAGTGACTCTTCTTACCAGAAAATAACTCTTGATCGTAGGACCAGACACTGCATGTGATTCAACTCCATTTATAACTGGGAAACAAACGCTAGCTCGCCTTACAAAAAACACACTCTGCTTTTGAGAAAAGAGCACTCTTCTAGTCTAATGTGTTTTTTGTAGGGGCAGAATAGTGAGCTTGCTCAGAACAAAAGAACTGTGCTTCCTACACACACCAACTATATCTAGTTCAACTCTGCTTAGGAAACTGACAAGAACAGTAGCTCCTCTTCAGTCCAATACACTGTACATGCTGGGAACAGACACTAGTGCTATTTGCCCTGTGTATGATAATGGGAGCGCAATAGTGACTCTTCTTACCAGTAAACAACTCTTGCTCATAGGACCAGAAACTGCATGTGACACAACTCCATTTAGGACTGGGAAACAAACGCTAGCTCACCTTACAAGAAACACACTCTGCTTTTGAGAAAAGAGCACTCTTCTACTCTACTGTGTTTCCTGTGGGGTCCGAACAGTGAGCTTGCTCAGAACAAAAGAACTGTGCTTCCTACACACACGGGACATATCTACTTCAACTCTGCTTAGGAAACTGACAAGAACAGTAGCTCCTCTTCAGTCCAATACACTGTACATGCTGTGAACAGACGCGAGTGCTATTTGCACTGTGTATGGAAATGGGAGCGCAATAGTGACTCTTCTTACCAGATAACAACTCTTGCTCGTAGGACCAGAAACTGCATGGGATTCAACTCCATTCCATACTGGGAAACAAACACTAGCTCGCCTTACAAGAAACACACTCTGCTTTTGGGAAAAGACCACTCTTCTACTCTACTGTGTTTCCTATGGGATCCGAACAGTGAGCTTGCTCAGAACAAAAGAACTGTGCTTCCTATACACACGGACCATATCTAGTTCAACTCTGCTTAGGAAACTGACAAGAACAGTAGCTCCTCTTCAGTCCAATACCCTGTACTTGGTGGGAACAGACGCGAGAGCTATTTGCACTGTGTATGGCAGTGGGAGCGCAATAGTGACTTTCCTTACCAGAAAAGAACTCTTGTTCGTAGGACCAAAAACTGCATGTGATTCAACTCCATTTAGTACTGGGAAACAAACGCTAGCTCGTCTTACAAGAAACACACTCTGCTTTTGAGAAAAGAGCACTCTTCTACTCTACTGTGTTTCGTATAGGGCCAAAACAGTGAGCTTGCTCAGAACAAAAGAACTGTGCTTCCTACACACACGGCCATGTCTAGTTCAATTCTGCTTAGGAAACTGACAAGAATAGTAGATCTTCTTCAGTCCAATACACTGTACATTCTTGGAATAGACGCCAGTGCTATTTGCCCTGTGTATGACAACGCGAGCGCAATAGTGACTCTTCTTACCAGAAAACAACTCTTGCTCGTAGGACCAGAAACTGCATGTGATTCAACTCCATTTAGGACTGGGAAACAAACACTAGCTCACCTTACAAGAAACATACTCTCCTTTTGAGAAAAGAGCACTCTTGTACTCTACTGTGTTTCCTATGGGGTCCGAACAGTGAGCTTGCTCAGAACAAAAAACTTTGTTTCCTACACAAACGGGCCATACCTAGTTCAACTCTGCTTAGGAAACTGACAAGAACAGTAGCTCCTCTTCAGTCCAATACACTGTACTTGCTGGGAACAGACGCGAGTGCTATTTGCACTGTGTATGGCAATGGGAGCACAATAGTGACTCTTCTTACCAGAAAAGAACTCTTGCTCGTAGGACTGCCAACTGCATGTGATTCAACTCCATTTAGGACTGGGAAACAAACGCTAGCTCGCCTTACAAGAAACACACTCTGCTTTTGAGAAAATAGCACTCTTCTACTCTACTGTGTTTCCTATAGGACCAGAAGAGTGAGCTTACTCAGAACAAAAGAATCATGCTTCCTACACCCCCGGCCATATCTAGTTCAATTATGCTTAGGAAACTAACAAGAACAGTAGATCCTCTTCAGTCCCATACACTGTACTTGATGGGAACAGACACGAGTGCTATTCGCACTGTGTATGTCAATGGGAGCGCAATAGTGTCTTTCCTTACCAGAAAAACACTCTAGCTCATAGGACCAGAAACTGCATGTGATTCAACTCCATTTAGGATTGGGAACCAAACGCTAGCTTGCCTTACAAGAAACACACTCTGCTTTTGAGAAAAGAGCACTCTTCTACTCTACTGTGTTTCCTATAGGGCCAGAATAGTGAGCTTGCTCAGAACAAAAGATCTGTGCTTCCTACACACACGGGCTATATCTAGTTCAACTCTGCTTAGGAAACTGAGAAGAACAGTAGCTCCTCTTCAGTCCAATACACTGTATATGCTGGGAACAGACGCCAGTGCTATTTGCCCTGTGTATGATAATGGGAGCGCAATAGTGACTCTTCTTACCAGAAAACAACTCTTGCTCATAGGACCAGAAACTGCATGTGACACAACTCCATTTAGGACTGGGAAACAAACGCTAGCTCAATTACAAGAAACACACTCTGCTTTTGAGAAAAAACACTCTTCTACTCTACTGTGTTTCCTATGGGGTCCGAACAGTGAGCTTGCTCAGAACAAAAGAACTGTGCTTCCTACACACACAGGACATATCTACTTTAACTCTGCTTAGGAAACTGACAAGAACAGTAGCTCCTCTTCAGTCCAATACACTGTACTTGCTGTGAACAGACGCGAGTGCTATTTGTACTGTGTATGGAAATAGGAGCGCAATAGTGACTCTTCTTACCAGATAACAACTATTGCTCGTAGGACCAGAAACTGCATGGGATTCAACTCCATTTCTTACTGGGAAACAAACACTAGCTCGCCTTACAAGAAACACACTCTGCTTTTGAGAAAAGAGCACTCTTCTACTCTACTGTGTTTCCTATGGGATCCGAACAGTGAGCTTGCTCAGAACAAAAGAACTGAGCTTCCTACACACACGGGCCATATCTAGTTCAACTCTGCTTAGGAAACTGACAAGAACAGTAGCTCCTCTTCAGTCCAATACCCTGTACTTGGTGGGAACAGAAGCGAGAGCTATTTGCACTGTGTATGGCAGTGGGAGCGCAATAGTGACTCTTCTTACCAGAAAACAACTCTTGCTCCTAGGATCAGATACTGCATGTGATTCAACTCCATTTAGGACTGGGAAACAAACGCTAGCTCGCCTTACAAGAAACACACTCTGCTTTAGAGAAAAGAGCACTCTTCTACTCTACTGTGTTTCCTATGGGGTCCGAACAGTGAGCTTGCTCAGAACAAAAGAACTGTGCTTCCTACACACACGGGCCATATCTAGTTCAACTCTGCTTAGGAAACTGACAAGAACAGTAGCTCCTCTTCTGTCCAATACACTGTACTTGCAAAGAACAGTAGCAAGTGTTGTTTGCACTGTGTAAGGCAATAGGAGGGCAATAGTGACTCTTCTTATCAGAAAACAACTCTTGCTCATAGGACAAGAAACTGCATGTAATTCAACTCCATTCAGGACTGGGAAACAAACGCTAGCTCACCTTACAAGAAACACACTCTGCTTTTGAGAAAAGAGCACTCTTCTACTCTTCTGTGTTTCCTATAGGACCAGAACAGTGAGCTTGCTCAGAACAAAAGAACTGTGCTTCCTACACACACGGGCTATATCTTGTTCAACTCTGCTTAGGAAACTGACAAGAACAGTAGCTCCTCTTCAATCCAATACACTGTACTTGCTGGGAGCAGACGCGAGTGCTATTTGCACTGTGTATGGCAAAGGGAGCGAAATGGTGACTCTTCTTACCAGAAAACAACTGTTGCTCGTAGGACCAGAAACTGCATGGGATTCAACTCCGTTTCTGACTGGGAAACAAACACTAGCTAGCCTTACAAGAAACACACTCTGCTTTTGAGAAAAGAGCACTCTTCTACTCTACTGTGTTTACTATGGGGTCCGAAAATTGAGCTTGCTCAGAACCAAAGAACTGTGCTTCACACACACGGGCCATATCTAGTTCAACTCTGCTTAGGAAACTGACAAGAACAGTAGCTCCTCTTCAGTCCAATACACTGTACTTCCTTGGAACAGACGTGAGTGCTATTTGCACTGTTTATCTCAAAAGGAGCACAATAGTGACTTTCCTTACCAGAATACATCCCGTGCTCGTAGGACCAGAAACTGCATGTGATTCAACTCCATTTTGGACTGGGAAACAAACGCTAGCTCGCCTTACAAGAAACACACTCTGCTTTTGAGAAAAGAGCACTCTTCTATTCTACTGTGTTTCCTATGGGGTCTGAACAGTGAGCTTGCTCAGAACAAAAGAACTGTGCTTCCAACACTCCCGGGCCATATCTAGTTCAACTCTGCTTAGGAAACTGACAAGAACAGTAGATCATCTTCAGTCCAATACACTGTACATGCTGGGAACAAACGCCAGTGCTATTTGCCCTGTGTATGACAATGGGAGCGCAATAGTGCCTCTTCTTACCAGAAAACAACTCTTGCTCGTAGGACCAGAAACTGCATGTGATTCAACTCCATTTAGGACTGGGAAACAAATGCTAGCTCGCTTTACAAGAAAAACACTCTGCTTTTGAGAAAAGAGCATTCTTCTATTCTACTGTGTTTCCTATGGGGTCCAAACAGTGAGCTTGCTCAGAACAAAAGAACTGTGCTTTCTACACACACGGGCCATATCTAGTTCAACTCTGCTTAGGAAACTGACAAGAACAGTAGATCCTCTTCAGTCCAATACACTTCACATGCTGGGAACAGACGCCAGTGCTATTTGCCCTGTGTATGACAATGGGAGCGCAATAGTGACTCTTCTTAGCATAAAACAACTCTTGCTCGTGGACCAGAAATTGCATGTGATTGAACTCCATTTAGGACTGGGAAACAAACGCTAGCTCGCCTTACAAGAAACACATTCTGCTTTTGAGAAAAGAGCACTCTTCTACTCTACTGTGTTTCCTATAGGGCCAGAAGAGTGAGCTTGCTCAGAACAAAAGAACTGTGCTTCCTACACACACGGGCCATATCTAGTTCAACTCTGCTTAGGAAACTGACAAGAACAGTAGCTCCTCTAATGTCCAATACACTGTACTTGCAAAGAACAGTAGCAAGTGTTGTTTGCACTGTGTATGGCAATAGGAGCGCAATAGTGACTCTTCTTACCAGAAAACAACTCTTGCTCATAGGACAAGAAACTGCATGTAATTCAACTCCATTTAGGACTGGGAAAAAAAAGCTAGCTCACCTTACAAGAAACACACTCTGCTTTTGAGAAAAGAGCACTCTTCTACTCTACTGTGTTTCCTAAAGGACCAGAACAGTGAGCTTTCTCAGAACAAGAGAACTGTGCTTCCTACACACACCGGCCATATCTAGTTCAACTCTGCTTAGGAAACTGACAAGAACAGTAGATCCTCTTCAGTCCAATACACTGTACATGCTGGGAACAGACGCCAGTGCTATTTGCCCTGTGTATGACAATGGGAGTGCAATATTGACTCTTCTTACCAGAAAACAACTCTTGCTCATAGGACCAGAAACTGCATGTGATTCAACT
The DNA here is from genome assembly GCF_949786415.1 of Peromyscus eremicus. Classification (NCBI taxonomy): domain Eukaryota; kingdom Metazoa; phylum Chordata; class Mammalia; order Rodentia; family Cricetidae; genus Peromyscus; species Peromyscus eremicus. Next base: position 117,335 of record NW_026735342.1, read on the forward strand.
CCATTTAGGACTGGGAAACAAACGCTCGCTCGCCTTACAAGAAACACACTCTGCTTCTCAGAAAAGAGCACTCTTCTACTCTACTGTTTTTCCTATAGGGCCAGAATAGTGAGCTTGCTCAGAACAAAAGAACTGTGCTTCCTACACACACGCGCCATATCTAGGTCAATTCTGCTTAGGAAACTGACAAGAACAGTAGATCCTCTTCCGTCCCATACACTGTACTTGCTGGGAACAGACGCCAGTGCTATTTGCCCTGAGTATGACAATGGGAGCACAATAGTGACTCTTCTTACCAGAAAACAACTCTTGCTTGTAGGACCAGAAACTGCATGTGATTCAACTCCATTTAGGACTGCGAATCAAACGCTGGCTCGCTTTACAATAAAAACACTCTGCTTTTGAGAAAAGAGCACTCTTCTACTCTACTGTGTTTCCTATAGGGCCAGAATAGTGAGCTTGCTCAGAACAAAAGAACTGTGCTTCCTACACACACGGGATATATCTAGTTCAACTCTGCTTAGGAAACTGACAAGAACAGTAGCTCCTCTTCAGTCCAATACACTGTACATGCTGGGAACAGACGCCAGTGCTATTTGCCCTGTGTATGATAATGGGAGCACAATAGTGACTCTTCTTACCAGAAAATAACTCTTGATCGTAGGACCAGACACTGCATGTGATTCAACTCCATTTATAACTGGGAAACAAACGCTAGCTCGCCTTACAAAAAACACACTCTGCTTTTGAGAAAAGAACACTCTTCTAGTCTAATGTGTTTTTTGTAGGGGCAGAATAGTGAGCTTGCTCAGAACAAAAGAACTGTGCTTCCTACACACACCAACTATATCTAGTTCAACTCTGCTTAGGAAACTGACAAGAACAGTAGCTCCTCTTCAGTCCAATACACTGTACATGCTGGGAACAGACGCCAGTGCTATTTGCCCTGTGTATGATAATGGGAGCGCAATAGTGACTCTTCTTACCAGAAAACAACTCTTGCTCATAGGACCAGAAACTGCATGTGACACAACTCCATTTAGGACTGGGAAACAAACGCTAGCTCACCTTACAAGAAACACACTCTGCTTTTGAGAAAAGAGCACTCTTCTACTCTACTGTGTTTCCTGTGGGGTCCGAACAGTGAGATTGCTCAGAACAAAAGAACTGTGCTTCCTACACACACGGGACATATCTACTTCAACTCTGCTTAGGAAACTGACAAGAACAGTAGCTCCTCTTCAGTCCAATACACTGTACATGCTGTGAACAGACGCGAGTGCTATTTGCACTGTGTATGGAAATGGGAGCGCAATAGTGACTCTTCTTACCAGATAACAACTCTTGCTCGTAGGACCAGAAACTGCATGGGATTCAACTCCATTCCATACTGGGAAACAAACACTAGCTCGCCTTACAAGAAACACACTCTGCTTTTGGGAAAAGACCACTCTTCTACTCTACTGTGTTTCCTATGGGATCCGAACAGTGAGCTTGCTCAGAACAAAAGAACTGTGCTTCCTATACACACGGACCATATCTAGTTCAACTCTGCTTAGGAAACTGACAAGAACAGTAGCTCCTCTTCAGTCCAATACCCTGTACTTGGTGGGAACAGACGCGAGAGCTATTTGCACTGTGTATGGCAGTGGGAGCGCAATAGTGACTTTCCTTACCAGAAAAGAACTCTTGTTCGTAGGACCAAAAACTGCATGTGATTCAACTCCATTTAGTACTGGGAAACAAACGCTAGCTCGCCTTACAAGAAACACACTCTGCTTTTGAGAAAAGAGCACTCTTCTACTCTACTGTGTTTCGTATAGGGCCAAAACAGTGAGCTTGCTCAGAACAAAAGAACTGTGCTTCCTACACACACGGCCATGTCTAGTTCAATTCTGCTTAGGAAACTGACAAGAATAGTAGATCTTCTTCAGTCCAATACACTGTACATTCTTGGAATAGACGCCAGTGCTATTTGCCCTGTGTATGACAACGCGAGCGCAATAGTGACTCTTCTTACCAGAAAACAACTCTTGCTCGTAGGACCAGAAACTGCATGTGATTCAACTCCATTTAGGACTGGGAAACAAACACTAGCTCACCTTACAAGAAACATACTCTCCTTTTGAGAAAAGAGCACTCTTGTACTCTACTGTGTTTCCTATGGGGTCCGAACAGTGAGCTTGCTCAGAACAAAAAACTTTGTTTCCTACACAAACGGGCCATACCTAGTTCAACTCTGCTTAGGAAACTGACAAGAACAGTAGCTCCTCTTCAGTCCAATACACTGTACTTGCTGGGAACAGACGCGAGTGCTATTTGCACTGTGTATGGCAATGGGAGCACAATAGTGACTCTTCTTACCAGAAAAGAACTCTTGCTCGTAGGACTGCCAACTGCATGTGATTCAACTCCATTTAGGACTGGGAAACAAACGCTAGCTCGCCTTACAAGAAACACACTCTGCTTTTGAGAAAATAGCACTCTTCTACTCTACTGTGTTTCCTATAGGACCAGAAGAGTGAGCTTACTCAGAACAAAAGAATCATGCTTCCTACACCCCCGGCCATATCTAGTTCAATTATGCTTAGGAAACTAACAAGAACAGTAGATCCTCTTCAGTCCCATACACTGTACTTGATGGGAACAGACACGAGTGCTATTCGCACTGTGTATGTCAATGGGAGCGCAATAGTGTCTTTCCTTACCAGAAAAACACTCTAGCTCATAGGACCAGAAACTGCATGTGATTCAACTCCATTTAGGATTGGGAACCAAACGCTAGCTTGCCTTACAAGAAACACACTCTGCTTTTGAGAAAAGAGCACTCTTCTACTCTACTGTGTTTCCTATAGGGCCAGAATAGTGAGCTTGCTCAGAACAAAAGATCTGTGCTTCCTACACACACGGGCTATATCTAGTTCAACTCTGCTTAGGAAACTGAGAAGAACAGTAGCTCCTCTTCAGTCCAATACACTGTATATGCTGGGAACAGACGCCAGTGCTATTTGCCCTGTGTATGATAATGGGAGCGCAATAGTGACTCTTCTTACCAGAAAACAACTCTTGCTCATAGGACCAGAAACTGCATGTGACACAACTCCATTTAGGACTGGGAAACAAACGCTAGCTCGATTACAAGAAACACACTCTGCTTTTGAGAAAAAACACTCTTCTACTCTACTGTGTTTCCTATGGGGTCCGAACAGTGAGCTTGCTCAGAACAAAAGAACTGTGCTTCCTACACACACAGGACATATCTACTTTAACTCTGCTTAGGAAACTGACAAGAACAGTAGCTCCTCTTCAGTCCAATACACTGTACTTGCTGTGAACAGACGCGAGTGCTATTTGTACTGTGTATGGAAATAGGAGCGCAATAGTGACTCTTCTTACCAGATAACAACTATTGCTCGTAGGACCAGAAACTGCATGGGATTCAACTCCATTTCTTACTGGGAAACAAACACTAGCTCGCCTTACAAGAAACACACTCTGCTTTTGAGAAAAGAGCACTCTTCTACTCTACTGTGTTTCCTATGGGATCCGAACAGTGAGCTTGCTCAGAACAAAAGAACTGTGCTTCCTACACACACGGGCCATATCTAGTTCAACTCTGCTTAGGAAACTGACAAGAACAGTAGCTCCTCTTCAGTCCAATACCCTGTACTTGGTGGGAACAGACGCGAGAGCTATTTGCACTGTGTATGGCAGTGGGAGCGCAATAGTGACTCTTCTTACCAGAAAACAACTCTTGCTCCTAGGATCAGATACTGCATGTGATTCAACTCCATTTAGGACTGGGAAACAAACGCTAGCTCGCCTTACAAGAAACACACTCTGCTTTAGAGAAAAGAGCACTCTTCTACTCTACTGTGTTTCCTATTGGGTCCGAACAGTGAGCTTGCTCAGAACAAAAGAACTGTGCTTCCTACACACACGGGCCATATCTAGTTCAACTCTGCTTAGGAAACTGACAAGAACAGTAGCTCCTCTTCTGTCCAATACACTGTACTTGCAAAGAACAGTAGCAAGTGTTGTTTGCACTGTGTAAGGCAATAGGAGGGCAATAGTGACTCTTCTTATCAGAAAACAACTCTTGCTCATAGGACAAGAAACTGCATGTAATTCAACTCCATTCAGGACTGGGAAACAAACGCTAGCTCACCTTACAAGAAACACACTCTGCTTTTGAGAAAAGAGCACTCTTCTACTCTTCTGTGTTTCCTATAGGACCAGAACAGTGAGCTTGCTCAGAACAAAAGAACTGTGCTTCCTACACACACGGGCTATATCTTGTTCAACTCTGCTTAGGAAACTGACAAGAACAGTAGCTCCTCTTCAATCCAATACACTGTACTTGCTGGGAGCAGACGCGAGTGCTATTTGCACTGTGTATGGCAAAGGGAGCGAAATGGTGACTCTTCTTACCAGAAAACAACTCTTGCTCGTAGGACCAGAAACTGCATGGGATTCAACTCCGTTTCTGACTGGGAAACAAACACTAGCTAGCCTTACAAGAAACACACTCTGCTTTTGAGAAAAGAGCACTCTTCTTCTCTACTGTGTTTACTATGGGGTCCGAAAATTGAGCTTGCTCAGAACCAAAGAACTGTGCTTCACACACACGGGCCATATCTAGTTCAACTCTGCTTAGGAAACTGACAAGAACAGTAGCTCCTCTTCAGTCCAATACACTGTACTTCCTCGGAACAGACGTGAGTGCTATTTGCACTGTTTATCTCAAAAGGAGCACAATAGTGACTTTCCTTACCAGAATACATCCCGTGCTCGTAGGACCAGAAACTGCATGTGATTCAACTCCATTTTGGACTGGGAAACAAACGCTAGCTCGCCTTACAAGAAACACACTCTGCTTTTGAGAAAAGAGCACTCTTCTATTCTACTGTGTTTCCTATGGGGTCTGAACAGTGAGCTTGCTCAGAACAAAAGAACTGTGCTTCCAACACTCCCGGGCCATATCTAGTTCAACTCTGCTTAGGAAACTGACAAGAACAGTAGATCATCTTCAGTCCAATACACTGTACATGCTGGGAACAGACGCCAGTGCTATTTGCCCTGTGTATGACAATGGGAGCGCAATAGTGCCTCTTCTTACCAGAAAACAACTCTTGCTCATAGGACCAGAAACTGCATGTGATTCAACTCCATTTAGGACTGGGAAACAAACGCTAGCTCGCTTTACAAGAAAAACACTCTGCTTTTGAGAAAAGAGCATTCTTCTATTCTACTGTGTTTCCTATGGGGTCTAAACAGTGAGCTTGCTCAGAACAAAAGAACTGTGCTTTCTACACACACGGGCCATATCTAGTTCAACTCTGCTTAGGAAACTGACAAGAACAGTAGATCCTCTTCAGTCCAATACACTTCACATGCTGGGAACAGACGCCAGTGCTATTTGCCCTGTGTATGACAATGGGAGCGCAATAGTGACTCTTCTTAGCATAAAACAACTCTTGATCGTGGACCAGAAATTGCATGTGATTGAACTCCATTTAGGACTGGGAAACAAACTCTAGCTCGCCTTACAAGAAACACATTCTGCTTTTGAGAAAAGAGCACTCTTCTACTCTACTGTGTTTCCTATAGGGCCAGAAGAGTGAGCTTGCTCAGAACAAAAGAACTGTGCTTCCTACACACACGGGCCATATCTAGTTCAACTCTGCTTAGGAAACTGACAAGAACAGTAGCTCCTCTAATGTCCAATACACTGTACTTGCAAAGAACAGTAGCAAGTGTTGTTTGCACTGTGTATGGCAATAGGAGCGCAATAGTGACTCTTCTTACCAGAAAACAACTCTTGCTCATAGGACAAGAAACTGCATGTAATTCAACTCCATTTAGGACTGGGAAAAAAAAGCTAGCTCACCTTACAAGAAACACACTCTGCTTTTGAGAAAAGAGCACTCTTCTACTCTACTGTGTTTCCTAAAGGACCAGAACAGTGAGCTTTCTCAGAACAAGAGAACTGTGCTTCCTACACACACCGGCCATATCTAGTTCAACTCTGCTTAGGAAACTGACAAGAACAGTAGATCCTCTTCAGTCCAATACACTGTACATGCTGGGAACAGAAGCCAGTGCTGTTTGCCCTGTGTATGACAATGGGAGCGCAATAGTGGCTCTTCTTACCAGAAAACAACTCTTGCTCCTAGGATCAGAAACTCCATGTGATTCAACTCCATTTAGGACTGGGAAACCAACGCTAGCTCACCTTACAAGAAACACACTCTGCTTCTGAGAAAAGAGCACTCTTCTACTCTTCTGTGTTTCCTATAGGGCCAGAACAGTGAGCTTGCTCAGAACAAAAGAACTGTGTTTCCTACACACACAGGCCATATCTAGTTCAACTCTGCTTAGGAAACTGACAAGAACAGTAGCTCCTCTTCAGTCCAATACACTGTACTTGCTGGGAACAGACGTGAGTGCTATTTGCACTGTTTATGGCAAAGGGAGAAAAATAGTGACTTTCCTTTCCAGAAAACATCCCTTGTTGGTTGAACCAGAAACTGCATGTGATTCAACTCCATTTTGGACTGGGAAACACACGCTAGCTCGCCTTACAAAAAACACATTCTGCTTTTGAGAAAAGAGCACTCTTCTATTCTACTGTATTTCCTATGGTGTCCGAACAGTGAGCATGCTCAGAACAAAAGAACTGTGTTTCCTACACACACGGGCCATATCTAGTTCAACTCTGGTTAGGAAACTGACAAGAGCAGTAGCTCCTCTTCAGTCCAATACACTGTACTTGCTGGGAACAGACGCTAGTGCTCTTTGCACTATGTATGGCAAAAGGAGCACAATAGTGACTTTCTTTTCCAGAAAACAACTCTTGCTCGGAGGACCAGAAACTGAATGTGATTCAACTCCATTTAGGATTGGGAACCAAACGCTAGCTTGCCTTACAAGAAACACACTCTGCTTTTGAGAAAAGAGCACTCTTCTACTCTACTGTGTTTCCTATAGGGCCAGAATAGTGAGCTTGCTCAGAACAAAAGATCTGTGCTTCCTACACACACGGGCTATATCTAGTTCAACTCTGCTTAGGAAACTGAGAAGAACAGTAGCTCCTCTTCAGTCCAATACACTGTATATGCTGGGAACAGACGCCAGTGCTATTTTCCCTGTGTATGATAATGGGAGCGCAATAGTGACTCTTCTTACCAGAAAACAACTCTTGCTCATAGGACCAGAAACTGCATGTGACACAACTCCATTTAGGACTGGGAAACAAACGCTAGCTCGATTACAAGAAACACACTCTGCTTTTGAGAAAAAACACTCTTCTACTCTACTGTGTTTCCTATGGGGTCCGAACAGTGAGCTTGCTCAGAACAAAAGAACTGTGCTTCCTACACACACAGGACATATCTACTTTAACTCTGCTTAGGAAACTGACAAGAACAGTAGCTCCTCTTCAGTCCAATACACTGTACTTGCTGTGAACAGACGCGAGTGCTATTTGCACTGTGTATGGAAATAGGAGCGCAATAGTGACTCTTCTTACCAGATAACAACTATTGCTCGTAGGACCAGAAACTGCATGGGATTCAACTCCATTTCTTACTGGGAAACAAACACTAGCTCGCCTTACAAGAAACACACTCTGCTTTTGAGAAAAGAGCACTCTTCTACTCTACTGTGTTTCCTATGGGATCCGAACAGTGAGCTTGCTCAGAACAAAAGAACTGTGCTTCCTACACACACGGGCCATATCTAGTTCAACTCTGCTTAGGAAACTGACAAGAACAGTAGCTCCTCTTCAGTCCAATACCCTGTACTTGGAGGGAACAGACGCGAGAGCTATTTGCACTGTGTATGGCAGTGGGAGCGCAATAGTGACTCTTCTTACCAGAAAACAACTCTTGCTCCTAGGATCAGATACTGCATGTGATTCAACTCCATTTAGGACTGGGAAACAAACGCTAGCTCGCCTTACAAGAAACACACTCTGCTTTAGAGAAAAGAGCACTCTTCTACTCTACTGTGTTTCCTATGGGGTCCGAACAGTGAGCTTGCTCAGAACAAAAGAACTGTGCTTCCTACACACACGGGCCATATCTAGTTCAACTCTGCTTAGGAAACTGACAAGAACAGTAGCTCCTCTTCTGTCCAATACACTGTACTTGCAAAGAACAGTAGCAAGTGTTGTTTGCACTGTGTAAGGCAATAGGAGGGCAATAGTGACTCTTCTTATCAGAAAACAACTCTTGCTCATAGGACAAGAAACTGCATGTAATTCAACTCCATTCAGGACTGGGAAACAAACGCTAGCTCACCTTACAAGAAACACACTCTGCTTTGGAGAAAAGAGCACTCTTCTACTCTACTGTGTTTCCTATAGGGCCAAAACAGTGAGCTTGATCAGAACAAAAGAACTGTGCTTCCTACACACACGGGCTATATCTAGTTCAATTCTGCTTAGGAAACTGACAAGAACAGTAGCTCCTCTTCAGTCCAATACACGGTACATGCTGGGAACAGACGCCAGTGCTATTTGCCCTGTGTATGACAATGGGAGCGCAATAGTGACTCTTCTTACCAGAAAACAACTCTTGCTCTTAGCACCAGAAACTGCATGTGATTCAACTCCATTTAGGACTGGGAAACAAATGCTAGCTCGCCTTACAGGAAACACACTCTGCTTTTGAGAAAAGAGCACTCCTCTACTCTACTCTGTTTCCTATGGTTTCGATCAGTGAGCTTACAGTACAAAAGAACTGGGCTTCCTACACACACGGGCCATATCTAGTTCAACTCTGCTTAGGAAACTGACAAGAACAGTAGCTCCTCTTCAGTCCAATACACTGTACTTGATGGGAACAGACGCGAGTCCTCTTTGCACTGTGTGTGTCAATGGGAGCGCAATAGTGACTTTCCTTACCAGAAAACAACTATAGCTCATAGGACCAAAAACTGCATGTGATTCAACTCAATTTAGGACTGGGAAACAAATGCTAGCTCGCCTTACAAGAAACACACTCTGCTTTTGAGAAAAGAGCACTCTTCTACTCTTCTGTGTTTCCTATAGGGCCAAAAGAGTGAGCTTGCTCAGAACAAAAGAACTGTGCTTCCTACACACATGAACTTATCAAGTTCAACTCTGCTTAGGAAACTGACAAGAACAGTAGCTCCTCTTCAGTCCAATACACTGTACATGCTGGGAACAGACGCCAGTGCTATTTGCCCTGTGTATGACAATGGGAGTGCAATATTGACTCTTCTTACCAGAAAACAACTCTTGCTCGTAGGACCAGAAACTGCATGTGATTCAACTCCATTTAGGACTGGGAAACAAACGCTCGCTCGCCTTACAAGAAACACACTCTGCTTCTCAGAAAAGGGCACTCTTCTACTCTACTGTTTTTCCTATAGGGCCAGAATAGTGAGCTTGCTCAGAACAAAAGAACTGTGCTTCCTACACACACGCGCCATATCTAGGTCAATTCTGCTTAGGAAACTGACAAGAACAGTAGATCCTCTTCAGTCCAATACACTGTACATGCTGGGAACAGACGCCAGTGCTATTTGCCCTGTGTATGACAATGGGAGCGCAATAGTGACTATTCTTACCAGAAAACAACTCTTGCTCGTAGGACCAGAAACTGCATGTGATTCAACTCCATTTAGGACTGGGAAACAAATGCTAGCTCGCCTTACAGGAAACACACTCTGCTTTTGAGAAAAGAGCACTCTTCTACTCTACTCTGTTTCCTATGTGTTCGAACAGTGAGCTTACTGTACAAAAGAACTGGGCTTCCTACACACACGGGCCATATCTAGTTCAACTCTGCTAGGAAACTGACAGGAACAGTAGCTCCTCTTCAGTCCAATACACTGTGCTTGATGGGAACAGATGCGAGTCCTCTTTGCAGTGTGTGTGGCAATGGGAGCGCAATAGTGACGTTCCTTACCAGAAAACAACTCTAGCTCGTGGGACCAAAAACTGCATGTGATTCAACTCAATTTAGGACTGGGAAACAAACGCTAGCTCGCCTTACAAGAAACACACTCTGCTTTTGAGAAAAGAGCACTCTTCTACTCTACTGTGTTTCCTATAGGGCCAAAAGAGTGAGCTTGCTCAGAAAAAAAGAACTTTGCTTCCTACACACACGGGCCATATCTAGTTTAACTCCGCTTAGTAAACTCACAAGAACAGTAGCTCCTCTTCAGTCCAATACACTGTACTTGATGGAAACAGACGCGAGTCCTCTTTGCAGTGTGTGTGGCAATGGGAGCGCAATAGTGACTTTCCTTACCAGAAAACAACTCTAGCTCGTAGGACCAGAAACTGCATGTGATTCAACTGCATTTAGGACTGGGAAACAAACGCTAGCTCGCCTTACAAGAAACACACTCTGCTTTTGAGAAAAGATCACTCTTCTACTCTACTGTGTTTTCTATAGGGCCAGAAGAGTGAGCTTGCTCAGAACAAAAGAACTGTGCTTCCTACACACATGGCCATATCTAGTTCAATTCTGTTTAGGAAACTGAAAAGAACAGTAGATCATTTTCAGTCCAAAAAACTGTACATGCTGGGAATAGACGCCAGTGCAATTTGCCCTGTGTATGACAATGGGAGCACAATAGTTACTCTTCTTAATAGAAAACAACTCTTGCTCGTAGGACCAGAAACTGCATGTGATTCAACTCCATTTAGGACAGGGAAACAAATGCTAGCTCGCCTTACAAGAAACACACTCTGTTTTTGAGAAAAGGGCACTCTTCTACTCTACTGTGTTTCTTATGGGTTCGATCAGTGAGCTTACAGTAGAAAAGAACTGTGCTTCCTACACACACGGGCCATATCTAGTTCAACTCTGCTTAGGAAACTGACAAGAACAGTAGCTCCTCTTCAGTCCAATACACTGTACTTGATGGGAACAGACGCGAGTCCTCTTTGCACTGTGTGTGGCAATGGGAGCGCAATAGTGACTTTCCTTACCAGAAAACAAATCTTGCGCGTAGGATCAAAAACTGCATGTGATTCAACTCCATTTAGGACTGGGAAACAAATGCTAGCTCCCCTTACAAGAAACACACTCTGCTTTTGAGAAAAGATCACTCTTCTACTCTACGGTATTTCCTATAGGGTAGAACAGTGAGCTTACTCAGAACAAAAGAACTGTGCTTCCTACACACACGGCCATATCTATTTCAATTCTGCTGAGGAAACTGACAAGAACAGTAGATCCTCTTCCGTCCCATACACTGTACTTGCTGGGAACAGACGCCAGTGCTATTTGCCCTGAGTATGACAATGGGAGCACAATAGTGACTCTTCTTACCAGAAAACAACTCTTGCTTGTAGGACCAGAAACTGCATGTGATTCAACTCCATTTAGGACTGCGAATCAAACGCTGGCTCGCTTTACAATAAAAACACTCTGCTTTTGAGAAAAGAGCACTCTTCTACTCTACTGTGTTTCCTATAGGGCCAGAATAGTGAGCTTGCTCAGAACAAAAGAACTGTGCTTCCTACACACACGGGATATATCTAGTTCAACTCTGCTTAGGAAACTGACAAGAACAGTAGCTCCTCTTCAGTCCAATACACTGTACATGCTGGGAACAGACGCCAGTGCTATTTGCCCTGTGTATGATAATGGGAGCACAATAGTGACTCTTCTTACCAGAAAATAACTCTTGATCGTAGGACCAGACACTGCATGTGATTCAACTCCATTTATAACTGGGAAACAAACGCTAGCTCGCCTTACAAAAAACACACTCTGCTTTTGAGAAAAGAACACTCTTCTAGTCTAATGTGTTTTTTGTAGGGGCAGAATAGTGAGCTTGCTCAGAACAAAAGAACTGTGCTTCCTACACACACCAACTATATCTAGTTCAACTCTGCTTAGGAAACTGACAAGAACAGTAGCTCCTCTTCAGTCCAATACACTGTACATGCTGGGAACAGACGCCAGTGCTATTTGCCCTGTGTATGATAATGGGAGCGCAATAGTGACTCTTCTTACCAGAAAACAACTCTTGCTCATAGGACCAGAAACTGCATGTGACACAACTCCATTTAGGACTGGGAAACAAACGCTAGCTCACCTTACAAGAAACACACTCTGCTTTTGAGAAAAGAGCACTCTTCTACTCTACTGTGTTTCCTGTGGGGTCCGAACAGTGAGATTGCTCAGAACAAAAGAACTGTGCTTCCTACACACACGGGACATATCTACTTCAACTCTGCTTAGGAAACTGACAAGAACAGTAGCTCCTCTTCAGTCCAATACACTGTACATGCTGTGAACAGACGCGAGTGCTATTTGCACTGTGTATGGAAATGGGAGCGCAATAGTGACTCTTCTTACCAGATAACAACTCTTGCTCGTAGGACCAGAAACTGCATGGGATTCAACTCCATTCCATACTGGGAAACAAACACTAGCTCGCCTTACAAGAAACACACTCTGCTTTTGGGAAAAGACCACTCTTCTACTCTACTGTGTTTCCTATGGGATCCGAACAGTGAGCTTGCTCAGAACAAAAGAACTGTGCTTCCTATACACACGGACCATATCTAGTTCAACTCTGCTTAGGAAACTGACAAGAACAGTAGCTCCTCTTCAGTCCAATACCCTGTACTTGGTGGGAACAGACGCGAGAGCTATTTGCACTGTGTATGGCAGTGGGAGCGCAATAGTGACTTTCCTTACCAGAAAAGAACTCTTGTTCGTAGGACCAAAAACTGCATGTGATTCAACTCCATTTAGTACTGGGAAACAAACGCTAGCTCGCCTTACAAGAAACACACTCTGCTTTTGAGAAAAGAGCACTCTTCTACTCTACTGTGTTTCGTATAGGGCCAAAACAGTGAGCTTGCTCAGAACAAAAGAACTGTGCTTCCTACACACACGGCCATGTCTAGTTCAATTCTGCTTAGGAAACTGACAAGAATAGTAGATCTTCTTCAGTCCAATACACTGTACATTCTTGGAATAGACGCCAGTGCTATTTGCCCTGTGTATGACAACGCGAGCGCAATAGTGACTCTTCTTACCAGAAAACAACTCTTGCTCGTAGGACCAGAAACTGCATGTGATTCAACTCCATTTAGGACTGGGAAACAAACACTAGCTCACCTTACAAGAAACATACTCTCCTTTTGAGAAAAGAGCACTCTTGTACTCTACTGTGTTTCCTATGGGGTCCGAACAGTGAGCTTGCTCAGAACAAAAAACTTTGTTTCCTACACAAACGGGCCATACCTAGTTCAACTCTGCTTAGGAAACTGACAAGAACAGTAGCTCCTCTTCAGTCCAATACACTGTACTTGCTGGGAACAGACGCGAGTGCTATTTGCACTGTGTATGGCAATGGGAGCACAATAGTGACTCTTCTTACCAGAAAAGAACTCTTGCTCGTAGGACTGCCAACTGCATGTGATTCAACTCCATTTAGGACTGGGAAACAAACGCTAGCTCGCCTTACAAGAAACACACTCTGCTTTTGAGAAAATAGCACTCTTCTACTCTACTGTGTTTCCTATAGGACCAGAAGAGTGAGCTTACTCAGAACAAAAGAATCATGCTTCCTACACCCCCGGCCATATCTAGTTCAATTATGCTTAGGAAACTAACAAGAACAGTAGATCCTCTTCAGTCCCATACACTGTACTTGATGGGAACAGACACGAGTGCTATTCGCACTGTGTATGTCAATGGGAGCGCAATAGTGTCTTTCCTTACCAGAAAAACACTCTAGCTCATAGGACCAGAAACTGCATGTGATTCAACTCCATTTAGGATTGGGAACCAAACGCTAGCTTGCCTTACAAGAAACACACTCTGCTTTTGAGAAAAGAGCACTCTTCTACTCTACTGTGTTTCCTATAGGGCCAGAATAGTGAGCTTGCTCAGAACAAAAGATCTGTGCTTCCTACACACACGGGCTATATCTAGTTCAACTCTGCTTAGGAAACTGAGAAGAACAGTAGCTCCTCTTCAGTCCAATACACTGTATATGCTGGGAACAGACGCCAGTGCTATTTGCCCTGTGTATGATAATGGGAGCGCAATAGTGACTCTTCTTACCAGAAAACAACTCTTGCTCATAGGACCAGAAACTGCATGTGACACAACTCCATTTAGGACTGGGAAACAAACGCTAGCTCGATTACAAGAAACACACTCTGCTTTTGAGAAAAAACACTCTTCTACTCTACTGTGTTTCCTATGGGGTCCGAACAGTGAGCTTGCTCAGAACAAAAGAACTGTGCTTCCTACACACACAGGACATATCTACTTTAACTCTGCTTAGGAAACTGACAAGAACAGTAGCTCCTCTTCAGTCCAATACACTGTACTTGCTGTGAACAGACGCGAGTGCTATTTGTACTGTGTATGGAAATAGGAGCGCAATAGTGACTCTTCTTACCAGATAACAACTATTGCTCGTAGGACCAGAAACTGCATGGGATTCAACTCCATTTCTTACTGGGAAACAAACACTAGCTCGCCTTACAAGAAACACACTCTGCTTTTGAGAAAAGAGCACTCTTCTACTCTACTGTGTTTCCTATGGGATCCGAACAGTGAGCTTGCTCAGAACAAAAGAACTGTGCTTCCTACACACACGGGCCATATCTAGTTCAACTCTGCTTAGGAAACTGACAAGAACAGTAGCTCCTCTTCAGTCCAATACCCTGTACTTGGAGGGAACAGACGCGAGAGCTATTTGCACTGTGTATGGCAGTGGGAGCGCAATAGTGACTCTTCTTACCAGAAAACAACTCTTGCTCCTAGGATCAGATACTGCATGTGATTCAACTCCATTTAGGACTGGGAAACAAACGCTAGCTCGCCTTACAAGAAACACACTCTGCTTTAGAGAAAAGAGCACTCTTCTACTCTACTGTGTTTCCTATGGGGTCCGAACAGTGAGCTTGCTCAGAACAAAAGAACTGTGCTTCCTACACACACGGGCCATATCTAGTTCAACTCTGCTTAGGAAACTGACAAGAACAGTAGCTCCTCTTCTGTCCAATACACTGTACTTGCAAAGAACAGTAGCAAGTGTTGTTTGCACTGTGTAAGGCAATAGGAGGGCAATAGTGACTCTTCTTATCAGAAAACAACTCTTGCTCATAGGACAAGAAACTGCATGTAATTCAACTCCATTCAGGACTGGGAAACAAACGCTAGCTCACCTTACAAGAAACACACTCTGCTTTTGAGAAAAGAGCACTCTTCTACTCTTCTGTGTTTCCTATAGGACCAGAACAGTGAGCTTGCTCAGAACAAAAGAACTGTGCTTCCTACACACACGGGCTATATCTTGTTCAACTCTGCTTAGGAAACTGACAAGAACAGTAGCTCCTCTTCAATCCAATACACTGTACTTGCTGGGAGCAGACGCGAGTGCTATTTGCACTGTGTATGGCAAAGGGAGCGAAATGGTGACTCTTCTTACCAGAAAACAACTCTTGCTCGTAGGACCAGAAACTGCATGGGATTCAACTCCGTTTCTGACTGGGAAACAAACACTAGCTAGCCTTACAAGAAACACACTCTGCTTTTGAGAAAAGAGCACTCTTCTTCTCTACTGTGTTTACTATGGGGTCCGAAAATTGAGCTTGCTCAGAACCAAAGAACTGTGCTTCACACACACGGGCCATATCTAGTTCAACTCTGCTTAGGAAACTGACAAGAACAGTAGCTCCTCTTCAGTCCAATACACTGTACTTCCTCGGAACAGACGTGAGTGCTATTTGCACTGTTTATCTCAAAAGGAGCACAATAGTGACTTTCCTTACCAGAATACATCCCGTGCTCGTAGGACCAGAAACTGCATGTGATTCAACTCCATTTTGGACTGGGAAACAAACGCTAGCTCGCCTTACAAGAAACACACTCTGCTTTTGAGAAAAGAGCACTCTTCTATTCTACTGTGTTTCCTATGGGGTCTGAACAGTGAGCTTGCTCAGAACAAAAGAACTGTGCTTCCAACACTCCCGGGCCATATCTAGTTCAACTCTGCTTAGGAAACTGACAAGAACAGTAGATCATCTTCAGTCCAATACACTGTACATGCTGGGAACAGACGCCAGTGCTATTTGCCCTGTGTATGACAATGGGAGCGCAATAGTGCCTCTTCTTACCAGAAAACAACTCTTGCTCGTAGGACCAGAAACTGCATGTGATTCAACTCCATTTAGGACTGGGAAACAAACGCTAGCTCGCTTTACAAGAAAAACACTCTGCTTTTGAGAAAAGAGCATTCTTCTATTCTACTGTGTTTCCTATGGGGTCCAAACAGTGAGCTTGCTCAGAACAAAAGAACTGTGCTTTCTACACACACGGGCCATATCTAGTTCAACTCTGCTTAGGAAACTGACAAGAACAGTAGATCCTCTTCAGTCCAATACACTTCACATGCTGGGAACAGACGCCAGTGCTATTTGCCCTGTGTATGACAATGGGAGCGCAATAGTGACTCTTCTTAGCATAAAACAACTCTTGATCGTGGACCAGAAATTGCATGTGATTGAACTCCATTTAGGACTGGGAAACAAACTCTAGCTCGCCTTACAAGAAACACATTCTGCTTTTGAGAAAAGAGCACTCTTCTACTCTACTGTGTTTCCTATAGGGCCAGAAGAGTGAGCTTGCTCAGAACAAAAGAACTGTGCTTCCTACACACACGGGCCATATCTAGTTCAACTCTGCTTAGGAAACTGACAAGAACAGTAGCTCCTCTAATGTCCAATACACTGTACTTGCAAAGAACAGTAGCAAGTGTTGTTTGCACTGTGTATGGCAATAGGAGCGCAATAGTGACTCTTCTTACCAGAAAACAACTCTTGCTCATAGGACAAGAAACTGCATGTAATTCAACTCCATTTAGGACTGGGAAAAAAAAGCTAGCTCACCTTACAAGAAACACACTCTGCTTTTGAGAAAAGAGCACTCTTCTACTCTACTGTGTTTCCTAAAGGACCAGAACAGTGAGCTTTCTCAGAACAAGAGAACTGTGCTTCCTACACACACCGGCCATATCTAGTTCAACTCTGCTTAGGAAACTGACAAGAACAGTAGATCCTCTTCAGTCCAATACACTGTACATGCTGGGAACAGAAGCCAGTGCTGTTTGCCCTGTGTATGACAATGGGAGCGCAATAGTGGCTCTTCTTACCAGAAAACAACTCTTGCTCCTAGGATCAGAAACTCCATGTGATTCAACTCCATTTAGGACTGGGAAACCAACGCTAGCTCACCTTACAAGAAACACACTCTGCTTCTGAGAAAAGAGCACTCTTCTACTCTTCTGTGTTTCCTATAGGGCCAGAACAGTGAGCTTGCTCAGAACAAAAGAACTGTGTTTCCTACACACACAGGCCATATCTAGTTCAACTCTGCTTAGGAAACTGACAAGAACAGTAGCTCCTCTTCAGTCCAATACACTGTACTTGCTGGGAACAGACGTGAGTGCTATTTGCACTGTTTATGGCAAAGGGAGAAAAATAGTGACTTTCCTTTCCAGAAAACATCCCTTGTTGGTTGAACCAGAAACTGCATGTGATTCAACTCCATTTTGGACTGGGAAACACACGCTAGCTCGCCTTACAAAAAAACACATTCTGCTTTTGAGAAAAGAGCACTCTTCTATTCTACTGTATTTCCTATGGTGTCCGAACAGTGAGCATGCTCAGAACAAAAGAACTGTGTTTCCTACACACACGGGCCATATCTAGTTCAACTCTGGTTAGGAAACTGACAAGAGCAGTAGCTCCTCTTCAGTCCAATACACTGTACTTGCTGGGAACAGACGCTAGTGCTCTTTGCACTATGTATGGCAAAAGGAGCACAATAGTGACTTTCTTTTCCAGAAAACAACTCTTGCTCGGAGGACCAGAAACTGAATGTGATTCAACTCCATTTAGGATTGGGAACCAAACGCTAGCTTGCCTTACAAGAAACACACTCTGCTTTTGAGAAAAGAGCACTCTTCTACTCTACTGTGTTTCCTATAGGGCCAGAATAGTGAGCTTGCTCAGAACAAAAGATCTGTGCTTCCTACACACACGGGCTATATCTAGTTCAACTCTGCTTAGGAAACTGAGAAGAACAGTAGCTCCTCTTCAGTCCAATACACTGTATATGCTGGGAACAGACGCCAGTGCTATTTGCCCTGTGTATGATAATGGGAGCGCAATAGTGACTCTTCTTACCAGAAAACAACTCTTGCTCATAGGACCAGAAACTGCATGTGACACAACTCCATTTAGGACTGGGGAAACAAACGCTAGCTCGATTACAAGAAACACACTCTGCTTTTGAGAAAAAACACTCTTCTACTCTACTGTGTTTCCTATGGGGTCCGAACAGTGAGCTTGCTCAGAACAAAAGAACTGTGCTTCCTACACACACAGGACATATCTACTTTAACTCTGCTTAGGAAACTGACAAGAACAGTAGCTCCTCTTCAGTCCAATACACTGTACTTGCTGTGAACAGACGCGAGTGCTATTTGCACTGTGTATGGAAATAGGAGCGCAATAGTGACTCTTCTTACCAGATAACAACTATTGCTCGTAGGACCAGAAACTGCATGGGATTCAACTCCATTTCTTACTGGGAAACAAACACTAGCTCGCCTTACAAGAAAACACACTCTGCTTTTGAGAAAAGAGCACTCTTCTACTCTACTGTGTTTCCTATGGGATCCGAACAGTGAGCTTGCTCAGAACAAAAGAACTGTGCTTCCTACACACACGGGCCATATCTAGTTCAACTCTGCTTAGGAAACTGACAAGAACAGTAGCTCCTCTTCAGTCCAATACCCTGTACTTGGAGGGAACAGACGCGAGAGGCTATTTGCACTGTGTATGGCAGTGGGAGCGCAATAGTGACTCTTCTTACCAGAAAACAACTCTTGCTCCTAGGATCAGATACTGCATGTGATTCAACTCCATTTAGGACTGGGAAACAAACGCTAGCTCGCCTTACAAGAAACACACTCTGCTTTAGAGAAAAGAGCACTCTTCTACTCTACTGTGTTTCCTATGGGGTCCGAACAGTGAGCTTGCAAAGAACAAAAGAACTGTGCTTCCTACACACACGGGCCATATCTAGTTCAACTCTGCTTAGGAAACTGACAAGAACAGTAGCTCCTCTTCTGTCCAATACACTGTACTTGCAAAGAACAGTAGCAAGTGTTGTTTGCACTGTGTAAGGCAATAGGAGGGCAATAGTGACTCTTCTTATCAGAAAACAACTCTTGCTCATAGGACAAGAAACTGCATGTAATTCAACTCCATTCAGGACTGGGAAACAAACGCTAGCTCACCTTACAAGAAACACACTCTGCTTTGGAGAAAAGAGCACTCTTCTACTCTACTGTGTTTCCTATAGGGCCAAAACAGTGAGCTTGATCAGAACAAAAGAACTGTGCTTCCTACACACACGGGCTATATCTAGTTCAATTCTGCTTAGGAAACTGACAAGAACAGTAGCTCCTCTTCAGTCCAATACACGGTACATGCTGGGAACAGACGCCAGTGCTATTTGCCCTGTGTATGACAATGGGAGCGCAATAGTGACTCTTCTTACCAGAAAACAACTCTTGCTCTTAGCACCAGAAACTGCATGTGATTCAACTCCATTTAGGACTGGGAAACAAATGCTAGCTCGCCTTACAAGAAACACACTCTGCTTTTGAGAAAAGAGCACTCTTCTACTCTACTCTGTTTCCTATGGTTTCGATCAGTGAGCTTACAGTACAAAAGAACTGGGCTTCCTACACACACGGGCCATATCTAGTTCAACTCTGCTTAGGAAACTGACAAGAACAGTAGCTCCTCTTCAGTCCAATACACTGTACTTGATGGGAACAGACGCGAGTCCTCTTTGCACTGTGTGTGTCAATGGGAGCGCAATAGTGACTTTCCTTACCAGAAAAACAACTATAGCTCATAGGACCAAAAACTGCATGTGATTCAAACTCAATTTAGGACTGGGAAACAAATGCTAGCTCGCCTTACAAGAAACACACTCTGCTTTTGAGAAAAGAGCACTCTTCTACTCTTCTGTGTTTCCTATAGGGCCAAAAGAGTGAGCTTGCTCAGAACAAAAGAACTGTGCTTCCTACACACATGAACTTATCAAGTTCAACTCTGCTTAGGAAACTGACAAGAACAGTAGCTCCTCTTCAGTCCAATACACTGTACATGCTGGGAACAGACGCCAGTGCTATTTGCCCTGTGTATGACAATGGGAGTGCAATATTGACTCTTCTTACCAGAAAACAACTCTTGCTCGTAGGACCAGAAACTGCATGTGATTCAACTCCATTTAGGACTGGGAAACAAACGCTCGCTTCGCCTTACAAGAAACACACTCTGCTTCTCAGAAAAGGGCACTCTTCTACTCTACTGTTTTTCCTATAGGGCCAGAATAGTGAGCTTGCTCAGAACAAAAGAACTGTGCTTCCTACACACACGCGCCATATCTAGGTCAATTCTGCTTAGGAAACTGACAAGAACAGTAGATCCTCTTCAGTCCAATACACTGTACATGCTGGGAACAGACGCCAGTGCTATTTGCCCTGTGTATGACAATGGGAGCGCAATAGTGACTATTCTTACCAGAAAACAACTCTTGCTCGTAGGACCAGAAACTGCATGTGATTCAACTCCATTTAGGACTGGGAAACAAAATGCTAGCTCGCCTTACAAGAAACACACTCTGCTTTGAGAAAAGAGCACTCTTCTACTCTACTCTGTTTCCTATGTGTTCGAACAGTGAGCTTACTGTACAAAAGAACTGGGCTTCCTACACACACGGGCCATATC